>NC_081411.1:50080476-50145476 GCF_030272615.1 Cryptomeria japonica
GAGAGAGAGAGAGAGAGGAGAGAGAGAGAGAGAGAGAGAGAGAGATGGGGAGATATAGGAATAAAGAGAGAGAGAGAGAGAGAGAGAGAGAGAGGAGAGAGAGAGAGAGAGGGAGGAGGAGAGAGAATATGATAAGATAACGAGAGGGGGAGGAGAGGGGGGAGAGGGAGAGGTAGGGGGAGAGAAAGAGAGAGAAGGGGGAGAGGGTGAAAATAAGATAGGATAACGAGAGAGAGAGAGAGAGAGAGAGAGAGAGAGAGAGAGAGAGAGAGAGAGAGAGAGGCATGAGGTAGAGAGAGAAAGAGAAGGAGAAGAGGGCGAGAGACTCATTAAAGAGATAAGTGTGAGGGGGAGAGAGATGAGATAGAACTCAAGAAGGATAATTAGGGCACAGAATAGACAAAGACGGTGATGGGGGAAGGAAGACGAGAGAGAGGAAAATAAGAGACATGCATGTATACAAACATATATAGATATATTCTATATAAATATATGTATATAACTATAGATATGCATATGTACATACATAAACACATATTATATATGTATGTCTATACATATGTGTAGTATATGCTAAGTTTACAAGGATACATTTTGATGTCTTCATAACCCATACGGGTTTTGTGAAACTCAAAATGATGTTTTTGATAACCCGTACTAGTTTTGTGAAAATCAAAATAATGGTTTTTCATAACCCGTACGAGTTTTGTGAAACTCAAAGTGATGTTTTTCATAACCCGTACTGGTTTTGTGAAAATCAAAATAATGGTTTTCATAACCTGTACAGATTTTGTGAAACTCAAAATGATGTTTTTCATAACCCCTATGGGTTATGAAAAACCATAATTTTGGTTTTTCATAACCCGTACGGGTTTTGTGAAACTCAAAATGATGGTTTTAGTTCTACATAACCCGTACAAGTTATGTAGAACTATGAATGGTACTTTTTGTTTTTCAAAACCCGAGCAGGTTATCTTGCACATCAAAACCCGTGTGGGTTTTGGCTTGGTAAGAGGGTTGGAAAATGACCCTAAGGCTTGCAAGCCCATTTTCCCTCCATTTTTGTCCCTTTACATGTTTTTTCATCTTCCAACATGATTTCTCGACTTCATCATCATCGGGTTTACAAATGATCAAGTGGGTATCTCTAAAATTACCACCATAATCTCACACATCTTCTCATCTTTCGGACCATATACATTTTTCTATTTTTAGACAACATTAGCATAGTAAACTTTAATTTTCTTTATCAGTGCCTTGACAGTCCTCACAGACATACGTCTACCATTTTTTCAATAAATTTTGATATACTTGACCAAATTTAAAATAAATTACATATTATTGTTCTACACTAGATTCTATACAGTCTTAAAAAAATGTTTTCATTTTCTATTATTTTGATGCAAGTTATGCCCAGCGCATGAACAGGTACCAAATTTTCAGGATGCGGTCACTTCAAAAAATCATAAAAAAAAAATACTCAACAAAAAATTACAAAAAAATACACAACTTCTAGATCTTAATCTTACCTATCATCCTACCAAAGGTTTTTGCAAAATACTAAATCTAATTATATTTTTTGTGCAGCGCACGAAAATAACTATGTTATGTTTTTCAGAAAAAATCAAGACTAGTTTTTTGTGCGAGAGAGGTTTGACCCTCGTAATATTATCCAATTTTAAAAAACTTTAGTAGTTTAGAAACTAGATTCAAAGTACTACAATTCTTATTCTTTTCTCAACTCCTAGTTTTGAGTGCGTGACCTTCGAATATCTCTTTGAAGTTCAGGTTTACTTGTTTTCAGAAAAAAATAAAAAAAAATGGCCACTTATACCCCCCTTTTTGTTCACCATCTTGGTGCACTTACCCGCATATGCCATGTCCAAATTGATATACAATAAAAATGTAGAATATATCTAGATGTATTGGTCATTCTATGACCACAACTAACACTATATGATCCTAAACTTGTGGTGGATCATCAAAATCGAGCCTCTTCGATGCAATACATGGTTTTGTAGATGGCTACAAAACCACAATTCAAAAGCCAAGTTAGAATTCTTTTGTAGAAAATAGTTCACAATTAATAGCATAACTATGCATTTAACTATATTCAATTTGCAATTGAAATGTAGATTACCTCATCGGCTGATCTCGGAGCTAATGTCTTCGCTCTCCTCTCCTTGTCACTCTTAGGAGTTTTCTTGAAGACAAACTTAAAAGGATCCATGTTATGGCTGAACCGCAAAGAGGTCTATTGTAGATTAAATGTACAATTAATAGAATGTACTAACATAAATATATCAAAAACACTTGAAAGCTATCATTATATAGAGAACAATGATGTATCGGTGCCTGAGATGCTTCTCTAATGGACTAAGGATGGCTCACCATTGATGGAGAAACTGTCACTATTACCTATACAAAAAATGATCAAAGATTAAATACAATCAATTTAATGATAAGTATTGTAGGTTAAAAAAAATTAATGTAATATATCAAATAAAAATGTACCGGATCCTGAGATGCTTCTCCAGTGCTTGGAGGAGGGCTCGCCATTGATGAAGCAACTATGGATATTTTTTGTATGAAAAAATTATAAGATTATAATTTATCACAAGTTCACTTGTACCCATGCATATAATCATGAAATCAAGAAAATAAAGTAGAGATACATACCTCCGCCCTCTCTTTATCCACGGGTGAATTAGGTGCATTCAACAAATCCACATAGCTCTATGACCGCTATACATGTAAAATAGACAAAAAACACTAATCAATCTACAAACCCCAACTAATAGTTGATTTCAAGATTTTCAAACAATTGTACAACTAAAAATGGGTTCAATTACCTTCTTCCCACGTTTTGGCGTCTTTGAGGAATTCGTTTTCTTAGGAGGAGGCCTAGACGTGGAGGGGGTACCCTAAAAAAACAAAATTAACATGAGATATTAGTATAGATAATATATTAAACATAATTTAAAAAATCTAAAATAAAATGACTTGCATATTCCATCAAAACAATACATAAAAAGGGTTGTACAAAATATGATACCGTATAGCCTTGTAGGCCAAAATCGATCGGTCAGAGCATGATGCCATCAATCTGGGACATTTGGTCCCCTATCAACACCTACAAACCAAAAATTGGACCAAGCATTAAAGATAGTTGGTATATCTTGTAATATTTTTGAATTCAAAGTGTACTATTCTATTTTAACATGTTACAAAATTTATACCTCAGGCATCGAAGTTGCAGTTGTAGTAACTGGACGAGGAGTATGGGATACCATTGCTACGTCCTGAAATGCATAATATTTGTCTAAATTTAAATCGATGTATAAATAAAAATTCATTAATGTAATTACAAATTTAAAGTGACTAATAAAATGCTATGAATTCAAATCAACACACCTGTGTGTGTTGCTGATGGGCAAACACCATGTCCATCAACTCATCTATCAGCACAAAATCCTCATCTATGCGGGCCTGACATCTACTCCCACAAATCATGCATGAATGAGATGTGGATCCATCTGCACCGACTGCATCATCTATCCCAAAGCATATCCCCGAGCAACTGACACACATATGCTCATGGGCTCTTTGTCGCCACCTGGAACAACTGATGGCTCATCATCTAGTATAATAGGGTGTGCTAACAATGCCCCATACTGGATGATGGCACCAGTCAATGCTATGGCTGCCTGAAGAGTCTGTAGCTCCATCGACTCTTTCAAATCTACTGGGACAACCTGATGCACCTTGGGTTTGGGTGCTACAGGGCGACGACTTTCTGGGGTTAATCGCCTACGGGATCCAGGTCTACCTTGGGAAGAGCCGTCACCTCTACCATGGAACTCTCTTATGTCAAAATAGTTTGGTCGCACATTGAGCACAAACTCACTGTATACTTTCCTCAAAAAATACAATAACAGCTCATAATTATTACAAGGTGAATCATCAAAGACCACCCACCACCTCTACCAAAAAAGATTTTTCATCTGCACATTCGTACACTAATGTATGAGAAACCTCTTTGCATTGAGAGGTAACAGCTAACCAGTTTTAGGATCAACAAAAAGAGCACATATTTGTTGTTTACTAGTATTTTTGTTTTTTACTCCCTCGTACGATAAACCATTAGCATAGTATTAATGACACTTATCCCTAAAGTTTCCCCATTTTGTAATTTGTGTGGAAACCACTATGGCACCACTAGCTAATGTTTCTAGGCTAGTGGCGAGGGATTTTGATGCTCAAGTTTGGATGCTTTCAATTTATCAATCAGTCTATTGATTTTAGATGTATTTTGACCTAACTGATTAATTAATTGCTCCCGTGTTTTAGGTGTGCAGTCAAAAGGAGGAATTGGGTGTGTATCTTGTGGGTTTTTAGGAGGTGCATTTTGTTGTTCTTGTTGTGGATTATCAGAATCTGGTTTTTGAAACAAAAAATGAAAAAACCTAATCAAAATTAATTAAATTAAATTCAAAACCTAAAACAAATTGAACAAACGGGAAAGAAAGACAAAAATTAACAAAAACTAACCTCGATCTATAGTGTCTGGAGGAGAAATGAGGCACCCATTCACAATTTTGTGGAAAAAATGAGGAAAAAACATGGAATAAACATGGCTGTCACGGGAAAATAAGACCTAGGTTTTTTTTTAAAAACTTTTTTTGATAGGTACCACGTACGCGGTCCTTTTTTTAAGACTTATTAGCGCGTACGCGCTCATTTTTTTAAAAGTAGCGCATACGCGCTCATTTTCTTAAAAGTAGCGCATACACGCTCATTTTCTTAAAAGTAGCGTGTACGTGCTCATTTTTCTAAATGCAGCGCGTACACACTCACTTTCCTAAAAGTAGCACGTACGCGATACCTTTTCTAGGCTCGGGAACAACGGACCTAAGCGCGTACGCGGTGATTTGAAATTTTAGAACTGTGTACACGCTGCTTGTTTTTTCATGTTTTTTTTGGGTGGTGTCCACTTTTCTGACCACCATCTTTGTGCACATACCCCTATTTACTTTGTTTAAAAAATAAAGTAACATATTTATTTTATTTTATTTAATCACATTTGTTCTTATTCATTTAAAATATGAAATATAAATTATAAAATGTATTTTAAAATACAATTTAATATAAAATATAAAATATAAAATATAAAATATAATTTAAAATATAAAGTTAAATATAAATATTAAATATAATGTTAATATGAAATGTAAACATATGAAATACAAAAAGTAGTATAGAACTTGAAACTTAGAATAAAATAAAAATAAAATAAAGATTATAAATTTTTAGGTAAAATTTGAAATGCAAAAGTTTAGTATAAAATAGAAAACATATAATTCAATGCTCAATATTAAATCTAAAACCTAAATTTAAAGTTTAATAAAAATATTTTAAAATGTGTTCATAACATATAATTTTAAAAAGTAACAAATAGTTTTTATATATATATAAAGTTCAACAAACATAAATTTAATTTAAAATATCTAATTGAATTCAATTTAATTTAATAAACAAATAATTTTTTTTATATAATTGTATTTACAATAAAATTTATAGCTTCAGGGTAAAAGCTCAAAGTTGTGTCACGTTTTAGGCTAACTTATCAACATAAGTGAATTTAAGTAATTCTAACTAAAAATTAATTTTAGTCAAACATATTGTCTATATAGATTCATTATAGCTAAGTTATATATGAGCCACAACTTTTCCAATTGGAAGTGTCTACTAAATGTATATTTTATACTACTTTTGATCTAATTACAAAAAAATATAAAATTTGATGTTTCAACAACTCCTATTCTTAAATACATAATATTTTTTTTGAAATATAAAAATACCCTTTTATAGATCTATAAGTGAATTTTCTAAAATATATATCTTTTAATATTTTAATTAGTTTTTATGTTTTATATTTTATTTTTATTGAAAGTAGGTCATCAACACTAAAATATAAGGTTGATTATCTTGTCAAGGAAAAATACTAAAACTTATTAAAAAAAAATAAAAAAAATATGATGTAGTAGAGAAAAGAATCTATGTCAAGATGATATAATTCTTTTATGATTTGGATAAATAATTGAGAAAAAAGGTGGTGGGACCAGTTATATTTTAGCACACACAACTTTTCAAATTTAATGAAAAATATATATTTATATAAAATAGTAAACAATATATTCATGCACTAAAGTTTCAAGTTATTAATATACAAAAAAAAATTCAAAAAAAAGAAGTAAATTTTACTAAATAAAGTGTGGTGGCTTGTATAACTTCAATTACAACATTTTTTCTGCAACTAAATTATAGTGTTTACTTTATTAAAAACTATATTCAAATAATTTTTTAAATTTTTGTTAAAATTACAAACTTAAAATAGACATAAGAATATAAATTTGATTAGTTTACATCATTTCAAAATTCAAAACATATATTTTACTTTCTATTGATTTAATTTATAAAGTTGAATCAACATTGGCTATTTCCTTTATAAAAGTGTGACACAGCTTTGTACTTTTACCCTTCAATGGAAAAGTGCTTCTTAGCCTTATTATAATCATTATGTTTTAAAAACAATTTCAAGAATACATTATAATTATGAATATAAGTAGACATTATAAAATATGTCAATTAACAATACAAACATTGAATAAATGAACAATTAATAACACAATAATTCAACTACTAATATGGACCTCAATTATAATCTCATTATGTTTAGTTAGGCCAATGAGAAAATTTTGTACATATACTAAATACTCAAAAGTACAATATACAAATGATGTGATGTTTCTATCATGAATCTATAAGGTACTCTCTCCATGCTCCACTTTTGAAGGGGAAAGTAATTGAACTTATAGAATAAAATAATTACCCTCCTTCCCAACAATCAATCTAGCATTAATTATTTAATAAGCTATCAAAAAGATAAAAATATGTTAGCTTGTATCCATTATCCATAGTAATGTTGATCATGATCCTCCATTACAATATCATCAAGTCTTGTAAATTACATAATTTAGCTAATAAATTAATTTGAAAAGTAATCTTTAACAATTGTTAGAAAATAATTTTATAATTTTATTACCATCTCAGCTTGCCTTACATCCATTGTTCTTGGTATCTGGTTAAGATCAATAGAATATGGTACATTTTTTATCATTAAATATAATTGTATGTACATTAAAGTTTATAGCTTCTACAAAAAGATCTTCTTACCCTTATTATAATCACTTTCCCTCCTGGATATTGAATGTATTAATAAGATTTTACAAACATACGCTATGATTATGAATGTAAGTAGACATAAAAAAATTAAGTCATTTCTATTCTTGAAGTAATCTTAGTAGGACATAGAATAATACAAACGCTGAATAAATTAACAATTAATAATACAACAATTCAACTATGAAGCTCAATATAATGTCATCACGTTTAATTAGGCCAATAAGCCAATTTTGTACATATACTATATAAGTCAAGAAGTACAATATGCAAATGATCTCTCTATCTTGAATCTATAAGGCACTCCTTCCATGCTCCATTTGTTGAAGGGGAATGTAACTGAACTTACACATTAAAACAATTCCTCTCCTTTCCAACCATCAATCTAGCATTAATTACTTAATAGGCTATCAAAAGCTAAAACTGTATTAACTTGTGATGCCCTCCTAAATGGCACAATGTTAGTTTATGATCAAACAACACAAAACACACAAGATGTTAGAGTTAATCAATCAAAACTAAACATGAAGGCATTCCAAAAGAGACACTAAAAGAGACATGCTAAATATATCTAATAAATAGAACAAATGATCATGAGACATCTCCAACTGCCTCTTAGCATGGCCTTAGCTTCTTCTCCCTTGTTCCTCTCCTCTCCAAGTTCCAAAATAGTGTAGCTCTCAGCAGCTTTTTGCACTATGGATGCTTATGGAGGATTGAGATTGTAGAATAGCTCCAAATATGAAATGAAAAGCTAATAGTAATGCTAAAATGATGTATTTTAACCAAAAGACAAAAGATTAGATTGTTTATGCTAAAATGCTCTCTAAAATGTCTATAGTCTAAATGCATACAAGTTTTTAGGATCTGGATTATGAAGGAATGGGCTCTATTTATAGGAAAAATGGAGCAATGGATGGCCAGGATTGAAAGGTTTAATCAAGGGTCAAGCTTGAAAGTTGGGGATCCATGTGCACAATTGGCACCAATAAAATAGTGACAAGTGTCAACACAGGATTGGGTTGAGAGAAGAGGTTGGAGGCATTAAAGGCCTGAGAAGACCTCATGGTTATCTAAAGGCTAAGGGTCAAGTCTAAATTAGGATTACCCATTGGATTAGGAGTTAATGCAAGGATAAACCTTTGTGCAAATGATTAAGAGATAATCATGGTCAAAGCATTAAATGCTTGATGAGACCCTTGGGTTGGATAGAGGTTGAGTCAAAACAAATGTTTTAACCATGTGGGAGAGTTGAATTAACCATTAATGGTTATTGGAGACTTTGTGGATTAAGTGGTTGAAAGTTGGAAGCCTTTAATGGTTTTCAAAGACTTTGGGGTTTTTGGTGGTTGAAGGTTGAAAACCTTCAATGGTTATCCAAGACTTTGGGCCATTTGAGAAGTGACTCCATTTTGCTTAGGAATGTGACAATAATTAGGGGATGGATTAGGCTAATTAGGAAGGGGTTAGAAGAATCTAGAAGGGGATTAGATTTTGCAAGTGGATTTGGTGGGTGAGGGAAAATAGGATTTAATTAAAATAAAAATTCATTTATTTCAATAATGTGTGCAAGTTGCATTTGTAGGAAAATGCAAGTGGGGTGGGGATAATGATTTAAATAAATGTTTTATTTAATTTATTTAAAAGAGGAAAAGGGGGATTTAATTAAATAAATAGATTTTATTTATTTAATTGATTTGAATTGGATTTAATGAATTAATTAAAATAAATTGAATAATTTATTTAATTAATAGAAGAATGTTTGGGGATGAATTAATTAAATATTAATTTAATTAATTGGTGGCTAATGGATTTTTAATCAAATAAATACGAAATATTCATTTAATTAAAATAGACAGATTTGTGTGACTACAACTTGTATTCATTGTTCATAATAGTGTTGATCACAATTCCCGATCACAATATCATCCAAACCTATATATTACACAATCTAGTTAATAAATTAATTTAAAAAGAAGACATTCAAAATTGTTAGACATCATTTCATAATATTTTATTACCATCTCCAACTTGCATTACATCCACTATTGTTGGTGACACGTTAAGATCAATAGAAAAGGATAAGTTCTAATGTTGTTCAACATGTTGATCATCTAAAGTTGGAACAACATCTGCATATAATAAATCAACATAGATAATGGATTAAGAGAATAATACATGCTATAATTTATTTTTTTTGATAAAAGTGGATTATTCCACTAAATTTTTTTCTTAATATTTTTTATTTTTTACACAAGATTCAAAGAGCATACCGAAGGAAAGAACCCTGGGAAGAAAACCTCTGATCACAACTCATAAAATAAACCTATAGTATTTAACAGGTCAGTTTATACACCCCGCCCAAAACCACATACAAAATGTGGTCACAACACATATAATATCATTTTGACATAGAGCCCATATGGCAATTTGCAAATTGTTTTCAAATGTAGACTCCACACCTGCTATCAATGGAAGAAGACAAAATTTTCCAAAGCCCTGTGCCAAATCCCATGAGCCAAAAACCTTCCTGCCAAAAAAGAAAGTATCAAAAAACCTTTGGAAAAACACTATTGTATCAAATACCATGAGCTCAAACTCTCCTCTAGACAACACACATAAATACTTGAAATGAAAGGGGAAAGCGAGAATAATTATCATCATAAAATTTTACATCAACATTACTCAAGAAAATCACATAACTATTGCTACAAACCTTCCCATACCCTAGAAGGAATTTCCTCAAAACCCACCTCTCGCTGATTAGCATTGCTATCAATGGCTAAATTTGCCAAATAATCTACAACCTTATTAACTTCTTTGTAACAATGGGATAACAAGAAAGATTTAAACAATTCTAATTTTTGTAAAATGAGATTAAGTATATACTGCAAATTCCATGATTTCTTTTTCATAACACATTGAATAATCACCATAGAATCACCTTCAATTATTAAGTCCTTAATTCCCAGAGAGATTGCCATATCCAATCCAAAAGACAAAGCATGAAATTCCGCATAATTTTTATATTTAAAACCAATAGCATGACACTTAGCTCGAATAAAATTTGCATTATGATCATAAATTACCATGCCCACCCTAGCCGGCCTAGGGTTACCACGAGAGGCCCCATCAAAATTCAGTTTAAAGTGCCCCTATAGAGGAGGTTTCTATCTAGCAGAGCATCTCTTACCTATTGCATTATTCTTTTTTAAAATTGAATCATGAGGGTAAAACTGACAGCGTCTTCCAAACTCTAGTAACTCTACTATCCTAGTGCAAAAAAGAAGTAAGATTTTCCAAATTCTTATAAATAAACGACAAAGCAACCTCAGAGATTGAAGACTCAATTTTTAATAGAACTTCAGACACAAGAGAACTTGTTTTTTTAAATATCCTATTGTTTCTCTCTAGCCAAACATTCCAAATCACAATAGATGGAGATATTGTAGTACCCCTACTCGCTTGAACTTATTAGACTCATATTTTAGTATTGTTTACTTTTAGTGGACACGTTACCATAATTTGTTATTCAAACTTATATGACATTATTTCATGCTTTATCTGGATATGAGATGCATAATTTATTTGCAGTATTTCAGTACTTGTGATTTATGGCATTTTATGGATTATTGCTATGTACAGACACTTTACTTTATCTATGCAATGTGGAATTATATGTTGTGTGTTTGCGAGTGTATTGGATGCAAGGAGACGATTTTCCTTCACTCATTTCGGTGAGACAGGGAATGTCGCGATTCTCCTTCATCGGTGTGTATGTCGTGTTTTCTATATTATATATATGCTTGTGTGGTTCGGTGATGCAAGATATTGCAGGTACAAATACCGGGTAGGTACGGGGTATTGTCTCCACCTAGCTTCATAGGTCTGAGCGTGCCTTATATTTTTCGATGGAAGTGGAGGAGATAGTAGTTGACCCTAGTTTATTCAGTTACACTCGGGTGAGTGTCATCAGTTGGTCATCCTATCAGTTTGTTTGGTCTTCGTATTTTGTTGTTTGATCTTTTATTCGTAATTGCTTGATGTTTTCTCAGTTTGTGTGTTTAGTGATTTTAACTACTTCATGTTATGTTTTATTTGTCTATGAAGGGTAAACATTGTTTATAATGTGAATTAAATAGTGACACGAGGATTCAATGTCCTTCGTATAGAAGTAGGTGAATTATCGAAACTATATTCGATGTTTGGTTTTCATATTATACTAGAGTTGTACACATTTTATATGTAGATTCAGACTCGGACATATACATATATATATCCTGTTAGGGTTTCAAGCAGATCTGAAGTAAATATGAACTAACAATTATATGTAGATTTAAATACAAAAGATAAAGAAATAAAATAGGACATAGATAACACAGAGATTTAACGTGGTTCACCCATAATGGGTTATGTCCACCATACACAGCCGTCCAATCTTTCTTATTATTCAACAAAAATAGTACATCAACCTTACAATGCCTTAAGCATCCCAACCGCTTATAACATGCATTTTTAGGGCAAAAAAAAGTTGGCCTTTTTAGGGTTTTATTACAATGTCGGTTTTCATCAAAAAAAAAAAAACCCAAAATTTTTTTTCTTGGGGGCTCCTGGCCCCTAACCCCTACTTTTCTCAGGGGTTGCCACCCCGAACCCCTGCCGAGGGCCCGACCCCGAACCCCAGCGAGGATACCTGCTGAGTGTACAGTACTTTGCTGATCAATCGCCACATTTCAACAATCTCCCACTTGGAGACTGATACTACATGACACCACTGTACATGCAACATCCACTGGATAAAACACTAGGAATCGACTAGTATAAATTCCACAATTATCAATCAAGAAGACCAACAGAAACTGATGAAGAAATCAACTTCTCCTGTGGAACTGCCTTCATGAACATATCAGCAGGATTCTCACTTGTGTGAATCTTCTCAAGCCATAACTGACCCTCCTCCAAAACAGTCCGGATGAAGTGGTACCTGAGCTGAATGTGCTTTGTCCTTGAATGAAAAACAGAGTTCTTCACAAGATGAATGGCACCCTGGCTATTAGTATACAATGGGTGATCCTCCTGTGTTTGACCCAATTCCTCCAGAAAACATTGTAACCAAATCACCTCCTTGCTGACTTCTGTAGCAGCAACATACTCAGCTTCAGTGGTTGAAAGTGCAACAACCTTTTGCAGCCTAGAAAACCAACTGACTGCAGTTCCCCCTATAGTAAAAACATACTCTGTAGTACTCCTCCATGAATCAATATCACCCGCCAGATCAGAGTCAACAAATCCACTCAGAGCAACATTAGATCCTTTGAAACATAATGCCTTCATAGTAGTTCCTTTCAAATACCGAAGAATCCATTTCACAGCATTCCAATGTTCCATACCCGGATTACTCATAAACTTGCTCACAACTCCCACTGCATGTGCAATATCTAGCCTTGTGCATACCATTGCATACTTCATATTGCCAATAGCTGATGAATACAAGATGTTAGATATTTTATTAACCTCTTCCTGTGCCTTTGGGAACATCTCCTTAGTCAATTTGAAATGACTAGCCAAAGGTGTACTAACTGCTTTTGCATCTTGCATGTTAAATCTTTTCAACACCTTCTTTATATATTCACTTTGAGACAAATTCAAGGTTCTATTTTTCCTATCCTGTGTAATCCTCATACCGAGAATTTTCTTAGCTGCACCTAAATCCTTCATAGCAAATGACCTAGCTAATTTTTGTTTAAGATCATTTATGTGTTCCATGTTAGAACCAGCAACAAGCATGTCATCAACATAAAGCAATAGGATAATATAACTACCATTATCCAATCTCTTAAAATATACACAATGATTAGAATGACATCTATGACAACCATGTTCAGCCATGAAACTATCAAATTTTAAATACCATTGTCGGGGTGCTTGCTTTAGGCCATACAAACTTTTCTTCAACCTGCACACCAAGTTCTCCTTACCTTTGACCTTATATCCCTGTGGTTGCAACATGTAAATTTCCTCCTCCAAATCTCCATGGAGAAAAGTTGTTTTGACATCTAATTGTTCAAGATGTAAATCATCTGTAGCCACAAGACTAAGTACAGTTCTAATTGAAGTCATTTTTTTACAACTAGAGAAAATATTTCATCATAATCTATACCCTTTTTTATGTGCAAAACCTTTTACCACAAGTTTGGCCTTATATCTTTTCTGACCTCCTTCTTCCTCCTTCAGCCGATAAACCCATTTGTTAGGCAAGGCTCTTTTTTTTGCAGGTAAAGGGACTAAGTCCCAAGTCTTATTTTTCATCAAGGAGTCCATCTCCTCTTTCATGCCTAGCTCCCACTGTTGTTTGGCATCCACCTGCATTGCTTCTTCATATTCTTCTGGTTCACCAGAATCCGTTAATAAAATAGAATACAAAGAAGGAGAAAATCTTTCAGGGGGTCTACTTGTCCTCGTAGAATGTCTAACACTTGTAGGAGTTTGTGGGACAATCTGTTGTTGTTGAGCATCAGGTACCTGTGGCATTTCATTTTCAGGAATCTCATCCAACACCACATATTCTTGTTTGTCCTATTCATGCTTCTTTTCCTGCATCTATTCTTTATACATAACCTTCTCATTGAATAGAACATCTCTACTTCTAGTTATTTTCTTATTTTTAAAATCCCATAACCGATAGCCATATTCATCTATCCCATATCCAATGAAGGTACATTTCTATGATTTAGCATCAAGCTTGGTTCTGTTTTCTTTATCAACATGGACAAAAGCTTCACAACCAAAAGTTTTTAGAAAAGAATAATTTACTTTTTTACTAGTCCATGCCTCCTCTAGAATACCACCATCCAAAGGGGTTGAAGGTCCTCTATTTATCAAATAGACAGCAGTATGTACATCATCTGCCCAAAAATGTAAGGGCAATCCAGCATGCAATCTCATGCTCCTCACGCGTTCCATGATAGTTCTATTCATTCTCTCTGACACACCATTTTCCTGTGGAGTTCCTGGAACTGTCTTCCGCTTTCGAATCCCATTTAAGGAGCAGTAATCTTCAAATGCTTTGCTGCAATACTCACCTCCATTATCCGATCTAAGACACTTCAACTTTTTTCCTGTCTCATTCTCAACCAAAGCTTTCCATTTCTTAAAAGTTTCAAAAACATCTGATTTTTTTTTTAGGAAATATACCCATGTTTTTCTGGTTGAGTCATCAATAAAAATAACATAATAACAAGAGCCACCAAGAGATGATACCTGAGCCGGTCCCCATACATCTGAATGTACAAGCTCTAATTTCTCACTCTTCTTCTCTTTCCCAACCTTGAGAAATCTGACTCTTTTCTGTTTACCATAAACACAGTTTTCATATAACTCTAAATCAATCTTCTTTAGTCCTGGCAATAGATTTTTGGAGTGAAGGGTTTTCATCCCTTTCTCACTCATGTGCCCAAGCCTATGGTGCCACATTATCGAATCTATTCTTGCAACATTTATTGTTGTTGTCCCTGCAGTAACTTTATCTGTAGCAACTAGGGCAGAGTAAGTGTTACCTATACACATATATAATGTGCCTACCTTCGCACCTTTAGCTATTACTAATGATCCTTTAGCGACCTTCCACATACTGTCTGAGAGGGTAACTATGCAACCTTCACTACCTAGTTGCCCTGCAGAAATTAAATTTCTTCTTAAATTAGGAACATGTCTTACCTCCTGTAGAAACCAGTCATTTCCATTCTGCAACTTGATCTTTATCTTTCCTTTCCCAACAATTTGATAGGGCTCATCATCACCAAAATATACCTGTCCAAAATCACCTTGAACATAATCTAGAAAATATTTTCTATGGGGTGTAGCATGAAATGAAGCCCCAAAATCTATTACCCAAGAATCATTAACATTATCCAAATATAAGATTAAAGCATCTTGTAAAGTATTACTTGCAATATTAGCTTCCTTACTATCATTTTCATTTTTGTATTCTTCTTTGTTTTTTCGAGACCAACAGTCTTTCTTTAGATGACCAGGCTTTCTGCAGTACCAGCAATCTTTCTTTCCTCTAGATTGAGAGCGTCCTTTCTTTGACTTCCCTCGTGACTTCTCATTCCAAGGGCCTTTTCCTCTTTCCTTTGATCTTCCTCTGTTCTCCACATTCAAAACACTACTTGATGATGTTGGAGTCTCACCTGTGCTTTTCCTTCGCATTTCCTTGCTTAGGATAACACCAACAATATCATCAAATACCAAAGTATTTTTACTAGAGACAGAGTTACTTACAGCCATAACCAAGCTATTCCAACTTTCTGGCAAAGAACATAAAATCAAGAGAGCCCTAACCTCTTTTGCAAAGGTAATTTTTATCGAAGACAATTGACTGGTAATTGTATTAAATTCATTTAAGTGCTCCGCTACAGATCCTCCCTCACTCATTTTCAAATTAAACAAATGCTTCATAAGAAATACCTTAGTCGAAGCCGAGGGTTTCTCATACAACTTAGCCAATGTTTCCATCAAATCTACAACCATTTTTGCTTTTGTTATATTGAATGTTACAGACGGTGCAAGGCACAATCGAATGGATCCCAGTGCCTTTCTATCTAAAATGTCCCACTCTTCATCTGACATTGTGGTCGGTTTCTTTGCCTTTCCTTCCAATGGCCGCCACAAATCCTTTTCATATAGGTAATCCTCCATCTACATTTTCCATAACTGATAATTCTAGCCGTTAAACTTTTCAACCTTGAATTTGGAATCCTCCATTGCTCCCACTCAAATATGAGAGTCTTGCCAATTTACAGAATACCTCGCTCTGATACCAATTGTTAGGGTTTCAAGCAGATTCGAAGCAAATATGAACTAACAATTATATGTAGATTTAAATACAAAAGATAAAGAAATAAAACAGGACACAGATAACATAGAGATTTAACGTGGTTCACCCAGAATGGGTTACGTCCACCATACACAGCCGTCCAATCTTTCTTATTATCCAGCAAAAACAATACATCAACCTTACAATGCCTTAAGCATCCCAGCTGCTTATAACATGTGTTTTTAGGGCAAAAAAATTTTGACCTTTTTAGGGTTTTATTACAATGTCAGTTTTCATCAAAAAAAAAATACCCAAATTTTTTTTTCTCAGGGGCTCCCGCCACTGAACCCCTGCTTTTCTTAGGGGCTGCCGGCCCCGAACCCTTGCCCGGGGTCCAACTCGGCCCCAGACCCTGGCAAGGATACATGCTGAGTGTACAATACTTTGCTGATCAGTCACCACATTTTAACATATGCATGTAGGTAATTAGGAGTCATGTTCAATTATGTTGATTATTTTAATAGGATTATTTGGAAGTTGAAAAATTAAAGTTTATAGTATAACGTACCATATAGATATAGAATGATTGATTGTTAATTAATCATTTTGTTATATTGATGCAAGTTAAATATATTTGGTAGTTAGATAACTGTGAAATCGATCATATATATATATAATATATATAAACAATTATCGTGAAATAGGATTACTTCATAAATTTTGTTTATATCTACGTAATCATTTGAGATTAAATATATATATGGATTGATCATATACTTGTATGAATCGACCATATACTTGTATGAATCAACCATATACAAGTATATACATATGTAATTATAGATAGTCACATATTGTATAAAAGGTGGCGGGTTTTAGTAGATAAGTGACTAAAATTGATAAGTCATTATTTATATATAAATAAATTAAAAATTAAAAATAATAATAGCAAATATGATATAGTCGCATGTTAAAAGTATATATATATATATATATATATATATAGGTGGTGGGTTTTTAGTTATCAAGTGTTAAAAAAGACGATGGTCGAGATGAGTTATCTAGTCGACTTGGCATACTCACTCCAACCAAGTTGCAAGACACGCAAACTACATTGCAAACACTGAGATGGTAGGATAAATGCGTAGTATAGAAGAAGTCGACTGTTCCATGTCAGCAAACTCATGCCATATCACAAGGGAGGGAATGCCTATGGATCACGGTATGCATGGAGAGGCGAGGTGGTGTTGGCTAGACATATACTCAGACTAACAAGAGTCAGAAAGAATTAAGAGCAGTTTATATGCAACGTGGGCACCACGATGATTAATCCATGTAACTGAATGTTTGCATGCAGAATTCAGTTGTTGAATTGGTTTATTCCCCACAATCCTTGGTGAAATAACAGAGGAACTGGTTTAACTAATCGATCTAGCACTCCACAACTGCAATGAATGATAGGTTGATGGGTGGTAGACTTCCGCTGTGGTAATAGACATGCAATTGTATAAATTAATGCACTTGTTCATTTAAAAAATTTTTATTCACCCTTAGTTTCATAGATCGTGATGTTTTCCTTTAGGGTTTCTGGTGGGGCATTACATTTGGTATTAGAGCTTAAGTTTCAACACTGGGTGCTCTGGGTTTGTAGTGTGCCTATTCAACTTGAACTTTTTGATTAGGTCTTAATGTTTGTGTTTCCTTTGTTTATCCTTGCCATGGATCTGAACCGTTTTCTCTTTTGTAGTGCTAGGTCATGGCTAAGAGAGCTAGGGGAGGTGACCATATGGGTAGTCGTAATAGAGGTAGAGGTGGAGGCAGAGGTGGAGGATGGGGTCATGGTTCTGATCATCACGGTCCTTCACCACCACCTACTCATGTTAGTGTTGAGCCAGAACAATCTATTCATCAGGACTCACCGCATGCAAAAGAATAAGTTCCCGAAAGGGATGAGCTGAGACAAATATTTCAGGAGGTTCTTGTTAGGTTAGGCCCTAGGCCTAAGGTTGATCAGCTAGTTCCAAAGGAGAGAGAGAGGGAAAGATCACCCAGGAGGAGGGAGATTGCAGTTAATGGAGATCCAGCTTCCTTGGGTCACATAAAGGACTTGATGAGGTCCAACCCTCCTTTCTTTAATGGTATGGGTACCGGTCTCAAGGTAGAGACTTGGCTTATCGGTCTGGATCAGTGTTTCGCTATGTTCCCATATAGTAGCAACACCAAGGCAAGATGCGCTATTATGCATCTCAAAAACTTTGCTTCAATCTGGTGGAGACTAGAGGAGGAGATGATCGGTGTGTGCATTAACACCATGACATGGGAGCTATTTCTAGAGAGATTCAGGGCATGGTTTCTCTCACCCCAGTGGAGACAGACTCGAGCAGATGAGTTCCATGCTCTGCGTTAGTATGGTATGACAATAGACCAGTATGAGCACAGGTTCTATGAGCTTAATAAGTATGTTGGGATTGGTAATGGTGAGGCTATGCTTGTACAACACTTCTTGAGGGGTTTGAATGATCGCATCGGTGGAGGTGTTAGGGTGTTTGAGCCAACTTCACTAGAGACAGCCGTGGCAAAAGCCAGATTGGTAGAGCTGAACCTTAGCCATGCACTTGGTGGTTAGACAGGTGTGTAGATAGGGAGTGCACCTTCCAGTGGGAATAGAGCTCATGGAAATCAGTTCCAGTCAGCTGCACCGTTTAGGACTCCTCAGGCACCCGCTAAGGGTGGACAACAACAACAACCGTCAAAACCAAAATAGTTCCAGGGCCAGAAGGGTGGCAATGCTCAGTATAAAAAGAACAGGAGTTGGTAGAAGGGCAGATAGGGCCCTAAAGAGCAATACTCATAGAGTGCATCTCACGCCCCTAGCTAGAGAAGTTTTCAGTAGTCTAGTGGACCGACAGGTAATAGAGGAGCTTACTTCACTTGTGGGAAGTTTGGACACAGAGCTGCGCAGTGCCCTCAACATTTCCACAACACAGGTAGTCAGTGGCCAGCAACATCAGAGCCTACAGTGGGAGATGTAGGGAGATCCCATAGAGTTCTTGCAGCAGTGGATAACTGCCAAGCTGATCATCAGGGTACAGTTATGGAGGCAGCAGGTATGTTGCGTGGAATTCCTATCTCTGTACTTTTTGATTTCGATGCTTCAGATTCTTTCATTTCTTCATCCATTGTGGAGCGTTGTGGACTCACGTCTGCTAAGCAAGCAGATAGGTGGCAAGTAGAGTTGGTTATAGGTGTCCGTGTTTCTGTAGATGACTTTGTTCCCAGTTGTGAGTTGAATCTAGGAACCATAGTTACTTCAGTTGATCTTCGAGTCATTCCTTTGGGTTCTTATGGAGTTGTGTTGGGGATGGATTGGCTATCTTCTCATAGTGCTCACATAGACTATTGCAAGAAGACAATGGAGTGTTTAGATGAACTTGGTAAGGAAGTAAAATTTGTTGGAGTTCAGAGACCAATATCCTTATGTATGATCTTTGCTATGCAACTTAAGTGGTGCATGCGTAGAGGGTGTCAGCTTTTTGCAGTTACTCTTAAGGACATGGATGAGTCAAAGAGTCGAGAAATCGCTCTTGATAGTCACCCTATTCTTCGAGAGCATGCTGATGTGTTTCCATTGAATATTCATGGTATGCCTCCGAAGCGAGACATAGACTTTCACATTGATTTGGTTCCTGGTGCAGAACCTATTTCGAGAGCTCCATATCGGATGACTACTCAAGAGTTGAGTGAGTTGAAGCTGCAACTAGAGGAATTGTTAGCCAAGGGTTTCATTCATCCTAGTGTTTCTCCTTGGGGTGCACCTGTTATCTTTGTTAAGAAGAAGGATGGTTCTCTTCAGTTATGCATTGATTACCGACAACTAAATATGGTAACCATTCGAAATCGATATCCATTGCCTCATATAGATAATATTTTTGATCAGGTAAAGGGAGCCAAGGTGTTCTCTAAGATTGACCTGAAATCTGGATATCATCAGTTGCGCATTCAAGATAAGATATTCATAAGACAGCATTTCGTACTCGTTATGGTCACTATGAGTTCATAGTAGTGCCATTTGGGTTGATGAATGCGCTTTCAGTTTTCATGAGCCTCATGAATGGGGTTTTTTGCACCTATCTTGATCATTTTGTCCTTGTGTTCTTGGATGACATATTGATTTATTCTAGAACTAAGGAAGAACATGAAGGTCACTTACGTCAGGTATTGCAGTGCTTGAGGGAGAATCAACTTTATGCTAATTTGGCAAAGTGTGACTTTTTCCAATCTGAGGTGAACTATCTTGGTCATATAGTTTTGGGAGAAGGTGTATTTGTGGATCCTTCAAAGATCCAAGCCATTGTTGATTGGCCAGCACCGACCAACGTATCTGAAGTTTAGAGTTTTATGGGTTTGGCCAAATATTACTGTCGCTTTGTTCAGGGCTTTTCCTAGATAGGACACTCGATCACTTCTCTTCAGAGGAAAGGGAAGAAGTTTGTTTGGTCAGAACAGTGTGAGTCAGTGTTTCGTACCTTGAAGGAACTCCTTGTCAGTACTCCGATTTTGGTAGTTCATGATCCATCTAGAGATTTTATGGTGTGCATAGATGCCTCTTTGGAAGGTATAGGTGCAGTGCTTATGCAAGATGGACGTGTGGTTGCTTATGAGTCTTGCAAACTCAAGAACCATGAGTTGAACTATCCAGTTCATGATTTAGAGTTGGTAGTTGTAGTTCATGCTTTGGTTAGATGGCGACATTTTCTGTTAGGGCATCGGTTTGAATTGCATAGTGATCATCATTGTCTGCAGTATATTTTCACGCAGTCAAACTTGAATGCTCGACAGCGGAGATGGATGGAATTCCTCTGCGAGTATGATTTTGAGGTTTGTTATATTCAGGGGAAAGTGAACGTAGTCCCAGATGCTTTGAGTCGTAGGTGGCATGAAGTTTTGGCAATGTCCCTTGGTGTAGACTTGAGAGAAAGGATTCTCGGAGTTCTTCCTTAGGATACTTGGTGTCAGGATGTTAAAGCCGTTATAGAGTCCGGAAGGCCTTTAGAGGGTAGATATTCTGGATATAATCTTGAGGCAGATGGACTACTTTGTCACCATGGACAGATCTATGTACTTGCTTTGGAGGGTGTTTGTGTCTTGATCATGACTGAGGCCCATCGTGCACCTTATTCGGCACATCCAGGTGTCAAAAAGATGCACGTAGATCTTAGACAGATTTATCATTGGGCTGGCATGAAAAGTGACATTGCTGATTTTGTGTCGAAGTGTTTAGAGTGCCAGCGAGTGAAGGTAGAGCATCAGCACCTGGCAGGGCTTTTACATCCTAA
This sequence comes from Cryptomeria japonica, assembly GCF_030272615.1. NCBI lineage: Eukaryota > Viridiplantae > Streptophyta > Pinopsida > Cupressales > Cupressaceae > Cryptomeria > Cryptomeria japonica. Next base: position 50,101,873 of record NC_081411.1, read on the forward strand.
TTTGATACCAGATTGGAAATGGGTTATCATTTCCATGGATTTCATTGTTGGGTTGCCTGTCTCTTCATGTTGTCATGATGCCATCATGGTCATAGTTGACAAATTGACTAAGGTTGCTCATTTTGTTCCTATTCGAGCTTCCTATACAACAACAATGGTGGCACAAGTCTTCTTGGAAGATGTAGTGAGATTGCATGGGATCCCGAGGTGGATCATCTCTGATAGAGGTCCTGTCGTTACCTCAGCATTGTGGACCTCACTTCAACATGCTTTGGGTACTCAGTTGAACTTTAGTTCAGCTTATCACCCAGAGATAGATGGTCAAACGTAAGGAGTGAATCAGGTTTTGGAGGACATGCTTCGCATGTATGTTATGGACTAGCAGTTACGTTGGGAGGATTATATCTATCTACTGGAGTTTTCTTATAACAATGGTTATCATAGCTCCATAGGTATGTCCCCCTTTCAGGCATTATATGGTCATCCTTTTCGCACACCTTTGAGTTGGGATTGACTAGAGGATAGGGTGCTTATAGGACCAAATATTCTTCGTGAGATGGAGCAGTAGATTGAGCGGATTCGTGAGCATTTGCTAGTTGCACAGGATAGGCAAAAGAAGTATGCAGATGCTCATAGGATAGCGTGTTTTTGAGAGTGTGTCCACGGAAGAGTCCAATCCGTTATGGAAAGGGTTCTAAGTTGGCGCCTTGGTTTGTTGGCCCTTTTGAGATCCTTGAGAGGATAGGTCCTGTTGCCTACCGTCTTGCCTTGCCACCAACTCTATCCCACATCCACGATGACTTTCATGTTTCAGTTCTTCAACCTTATCACCCAGATGTGACACATGTTCTAGATTGAAACTCTTTGCAGGTCGAGGATGGGCCACTTTCCATGGAGCCCGTGTGCATTCTTCAGCGTCGGGATTTGATCCTCAGGGGTCACACCATCGACCAGGTAAGGGTCCTATGGGACCCAAATGATGAGACCTCGGTGACTTGGGTGGATGCAGCGAAGATGGGAGAGTTGTATTCTTATTTATTTTTAGGCTTCTAGGAGTAAGCCTAGTTTTTTTTTGGGGGGGGGAATGTAGTACCCCTACATGCTTGAACTTATTAGACTCATATTTTAGTATTGTTTACTTTCAGTGGATACATTACCATAATTTTTTAGTTAGACTTATATGACATTATTTCATGCTTTATCTAGATATGAGATGGACAATTTATTGTAGTATTTTAGTACTTGTGATTTATGGCATTTTATGGATTATTGCTATGTACTGACACTTTACTTTATCTATGCAATGTGGAATTATATGTTGTGTGTCTGCGAGTGTATTGGATGCAAGGAGATGATTTTCCTTCACTCATTTTGGTGAGATAGGGAACATCACGATTCTCCTTCATCGGTGCATATGTCGTGTTTTCTATATTATATATATGCTTGTGTGGTTTGGTGATACAGGATATTGCAAGTACAATTACTAGGTAGGTACGGGGTATCGTCTCCACCTGGCTTCATAGGTCTGAGCATGCCTTATATTTTCTGATGGAAGTGGAGGAGATAGTAGTTGACCCTAGTTTATTCAGTTACACTCGGGTGAGTGTCGTCTGTTGGTCATCCTGTCAGTTTGTTCGGTCTTCGTATTTTGTTGTTTGATCTTTTATGCGTAATTTCTTGATGTTTTCTCAATTTGTGTTTTTAGTGATTTTAACTACTTCATGTTATGTTTTATTTGTCTATGAAGGGTAAAAACTGTTGATAATATGAATTAAATAGTGATGCAAGGATTCAATGTCCTTCGTATAGAAGTAGGTGAATTATCGAAACTATATTCGATGTTTGGTTTTCAAATTATACTAGAGTTGTACGTATTTTATATGTAGATTTGAACTCGGACATATACATATATATATGCATGTAGGTAATTAGGAGTCATGTTCAATTATGTTGATTATTTTAATAGGATTATTTGGAAGTTGAAAAAATTAAAGTTTATAGTATAACGTACCATATAGATATAAAATGATTGATTGTTAATTAATCATTTTGTTATATTGATGCAAGTTAAATATATTTGGTAGTTAGATAACTGTGAAATTGATCGTATATATATACTATATAAACAATTATCGTGAAATAGGATTACTTCATAAAGTTTGTTTATATCTACGTAATCATTTGAGATTAAATATATATATGGATCGATCATATACTTGTATGAATCGACCATATACTTGTATAAATCAACCATATACAAGTATATACATATGTAATTATAGATAGTCACATACTGATAAAAGGTGGCAAGTTTTAGTAGATAAGCGACTAAAATTGATAAGTCATTATTTATATATAAATAAATTTAAAATTAAAAATAATAATAGCAAATATGATATAGTCGCATGTTAAAAGTACATATATATAAAGGTGGCAGGTTTTTAGTTATCAAGTGTTAAGAAAGCCGATGGTCATGATAAGTTATCTAGTCGACTTGGCATACTTACTCCGACCAAGTTGCAAGACACGTAAACTACGTTGCAAACACCGAGATGGTAGGATAAATGCATAGTATAGAAGAAGTCAACTGTTCCATGTCACCAAACTCATGCCATATCGCAAGGGAGGGAATGCCTATGGATCACAGTATGCATGGAGAGGCGAGGTGGTGTCGGCTAGACATATACTCAGACTAACAAGAGTCCAAAAGAATTAAGAGCAGTTTATATGCAACATGGGCACCACGATGATTAATCCACGTAACTAGACATTTGCATGCAGAAGTCATTTGTTGACTTTGTTTATTCCCCATGATCCTCGGTGAAATAACAGAGGAACCAATTTAACTAATCGATCTAGCACTCCACAACTACAATAAACAACAGATTGATGGGTGTTAGATTTCCACTATGGTAATAGATGTGCAATGGTATAAATTAGTGCACTTGTTCAATTAAAAAAAAATTATTCACCCTTAGTTTCATAGATCGTGATGTTTTCCTTTAGGGTTTCTGGCGGGGCATTACATATATGATCCAAAGGCATGGATAAAAAAGATGAGGCAAACATAAAGGGCCAAGATCTAAAATGAGAAATGAGATCCTTACCAATAACAAAGGATATATTTAACTTCTCAAACAACCACTACTAACATTCATAAACATAATCACAATGTAGGAACACATGTGAAGACGATTCCAAATTTTTGTTATAAAGGATACAAGGGAAAACAATAGTAATACAAAGCCTGTCCAGTCTCATACTTGTAAGGACTCTGTCCTGAACTGCCAACCAAGTAAAGACTCCAGCTTTAGGAAGACAAGCCGAATGCTAAAACAACTTATAAGGCCAGGATGATAAATCTTTAGCAACCATAAGAGAGTTGTAACCATCTTTAGCAGTGTACTTACCATAAATATTCTTTGTCCAAATAAGTTCATCCTCAGAATTAGAAAGAAATACAATTCTATCCCCTAAAATCTTCTCAAAATCTAATTTCATACTTTGATCAACATCTAAGAAATCAATCAAATTCCATCTAGCTACCTTAAGGGGTCTACCAGTCACAATTTCAAAATAATCTGCTACAAAAACACCCCAAAGGGAGGAAAGAATAGTGATAAGAGGAGACCAATCCCTAATATTCACCAGAGGTGTGTGTCCATTCCACACTTCATCCCATAATCTGACCTTTCTACCATTATGAACAATCCATGAGAGATGAGGCAAAATAATTGATCTACATTTACAAAGGAAATTCCAAATAGCAAAACCTGAAGGCAAATTTGAGACTTTAAAAATGTACTCTCTCAATCCATTATTTAAATAGTTGGCAAACATAATCTGTGCCCATAAGGAGCTAGGCTTGTCATATAATTTCCAAACCAACTTAGCACCTAAGGCTAAATTCTGATTCTCCAGACTCCGAATTCCTGTTCCCCCAAGTTCCTTAGGCAAACATACCTTATCCCATGCAACTAAAGGGATTTTCTTCTTGCCATCTTTATTATTGTTCCAAAGAAAATCTCTAAGAGTATCCTGTAAACTAACAATAGCTTCTTTTGGAGACTTCAAAATAGACATGAGATATATGGGAACAACATTCAAAACAGACTTGATGAGAAAAATTTTACTTCCCAAAGTTAACCATCTATGATTCCATGAGAGAATTATTTTAGAAATGATCGAAATAATCTTATCCCAAAAACCAATCTTATCCTATTTAACAAAGAAAGGAATCCCAAGGTAAGTACATGGAAGATTTCCAGTCTCAAATCCCCAAAAGGATTGCAACCTATGCTGAATCAGTTGTGATGTATTAAGGAAGAAAATCTTTGATTTATCACCATTCACTTTCTGACTAGAAAATGATGCATAATTTCGTATTATTCCTTTAATCATTTTTGCCTCAACTAACGAAGCATGTCCAAATAACATAGTATCATCTGCAAAGAGACAATGAGAAATACTTTGGGGAATATTCTGAATCCTTGTACCATTCCAAAGCCCCCCCATTTTAGTAGTGCTAATAGCCCAACTAAAGGTTTCAGCTAGGAGAATAAACAAAAAGGGAGAAAGGGGATCTCTCTGTCTCAAACCCCTGGAGGAAGTGAAAAAACCACAAGGAGAACCATTGATTAAAACCAAGAACCTTGCAGAAGAAATACATGCATGAATCCATTTGACCCAGGCCTTGGAAAAACCTATTTTCTCGAGAACATCACATAAAGCCCCCCACTCTACTCTATCATAAGCCTTCATCATGTCTAGTTTAAGTATCATGGCCGGGGGTCTTTGGGTGGAAATAGAATGCAACACCTCATGTGCTACAATTGCACCCTCTATCATCTCCCTTCCAGGAACAAAACCACCTTGCTCCAATGAAATGATCCTAGGTAGAATTTTTGCCAACCTAAGGGAAATTGCCTTCGTAAATATCTTATACAAAGTGTTACATAAAGAAATGAGACGAAAGTTAGAAAAAGTCTTAGTATCCTCCTTTTTAGGAATAATTGCAATTATTTTATTATTAAGTTCTTTTAAAATAGACCTATTTCTCCTAGCTTCCTTGAGAGCCAATAAAACATCATTTCCCACAAAATCCCAACATTTTTGAAAAAATAAAGGAGTAAAACTATCTGGTCCCAGAGCTTTATCCGGATTCATGAAAAAGACAACACTCTTAACTTCTTCTAAGGAAAAGGGAGACATCAACATCTTATTGTCTTCCAAAGATACTAAAAGAGGAATATTAGATATAATATCATTGCTGAGATTTCCATTTTTCGAAGATAATAATGACTTAAAAAACCTAACTGCTTCTGAAGCAATGTCCTCCGGCTCTGTCAATAAATTCCCATTTTGACACTGAATACAAGATATCCTATTCTTACATCTTTTAATCTTAGTTGAAGAATAATTTTTTTTTGTGTTCTTGTCACCATCTGAAAGCCATAACTCTCTATATTTTTGTCTCCAATAGATTTCCTCTCTAGTTAACACCTCCTCAAGCTATAATTTTAGTGACTTCAATTCATCAAAAACTTGTGGCACCATACCATTTTGAAGCACATGAGAATTAAGACACTCAATCATATGTTGAATCCTTCGTTTCTCATGAAAAATGTTCTTAAAATGCGAGATATTTCATTCCCTAATATTCAATTTTAAATAACTTAACTTCTTAGCAATCTAAAACATACGAGACCTAGAACAAAAAGGAGCAGAATTCCACCATTTCATAAGCAGAGGCAAAAAGGAAGAATCCCGAAACCACATGGGCTCAAATTTAAATGGAGACTTAAAAAAAGCCCTGTCCTCAATAACTGAAAGGGAAATTGGAAAATGATCAAAACCCGAGACCGGTAGAATAGAGGAAAAGAATTCAAAATCTGAATCAATCCAATTCTTAGATAACAAAAACTGATCTAATCTCTCAACAATCTGAAAAAAATCCCTTGTCATGTCTGTCCATGTGAAAACCCCATTTTGAGACTTACAATAAAAAGGCTCATATCAGGAATGAAATCCCCAAAGTCATCCATAATCATTTTATTAGGGAAAACACCTCCTCTTTTCTCATCTAAATTAGTGGTAGCATTAAAATCACCCCTGAAGATAATAAAGGAACCATGTCTTAAGGGAGAAGAAATCCTCTTTAATTCACCCATAACTTACTCTTCCCTTGGATTCCTGATGGAGCATAAATGTTAAAAAGCCAGAATTTAACCTTCAAAATCTTGCTTATAACTAAAGTCAACACCCAATTTGTAGCATATGCCACTAACTGTACCTCAATATTATAATTATTCTAAAGCAGTGCCAAACCTCCCGGAGCACCACAAGCAGGAGAAGAAAGAAAATTCCACCTTCTCCAAGATGAAAAAACCAAATCAACAGAATCCTTTGACAACTTTGTTTCTTGCAACATAAAAATATCACACTTAATTAAGTCCATCTGGGACTTAATTAAGCGTCTCTTGTTAGGGGCATTTAATCCCCTAACATTCCAAGAAATAATTCTCATTGTCCTCGAGGGGAGGTCAAAGCTCCCCTCTTCCCATTAATCAGAGAATTTTTGCTTTCCCCAAAGAAACCTTGCAAATTACATTTCACAACCCCTAATCTTGTCACAGGAGGACTAGTCACAGATCTTTTACTCCTCTTTCTTTTTTCATTTACAGGAGTTAGGCATGTTTTCTTAGGCATACCAAGAGAGACCGAATGCCTCCCTTGCCCACCAATAGGAGAAAGGGACAAAGTCTTTTGAATTCTAGCATCAATTTCCATTTGTGTCTTAATATTATTTGGAGGCCTACCTCTCCCAGGAGAAACCATTGATTGTGAAAAAACCAGAGTTGTTTGGACAATTGGTAAACTCTTGCATGACTTTGGAGAAGCCAGGATAATTGGATTATCTTCAAAACCCAACTTTGTTGTAGCTAAAACCACAAAAGGATTAGCAGATGTAGAAATTGGAAGGGTCGAGTTTATACCCCCCAAATCATTCTCAATTGAACAAACAACTCTATTAGTAATACCCTCATCCATCTGATGTGCATGATTGTTAAAAATATCATTTACTTGCTGAACTAGATTCTCATCTGGCATAATAATAGGGACAAACTCTGATGGATTACTATTCCCTAAAGAAGATTCATTAGCCATATTAATTTCAACATTCAGAGGGGATTTATTAGACACCAAATTCTTAATTTCCTAAACTAAAGAAGTATCATTAGGAAAACCTATGGCAGGTACCTGTTTAATAGTTTCCATATCAACCACTGCATTTTTATCTAAATTCACATTCTTTGAAGAATCCAAAACCTCCTTATGAGTGCATGAAGACAAATTGTCATCCTTACCCTTAATGTGATTCTTTGGCATCTTAGGGCAATCTATTGTCATTGGATGATCTACTCCATTTATCGGGGGATTACCATCCATCACTATACCCCCATTATTAGAAAATGTCTTCAGTAAAGATGAAAGTGAGACCAAACCCAAAGTGTGATCATTTGGTTTCCCAAAACTACAACACAATGGATTATTTTCAAGATTAATGTGATTTGTTTCTACCAATTTATACAAAGAGACATTTCCACATCCTTCAATCAAAGGTCTCGTCGACAAACTATCTTTATTAAGGGATTTAGGGACAGAGCCAACAACCTGTTGGTTTTTCTTAAAATCCATAAGTAACGGAGCATCTAAAAGTAAAAGAGACTTAAGAAGCTCGATATCTAATTTCTCAATTGACTGGTGCCAAATACCATCATGAGACTTGATATTACAAGTATGGGGGCAAACATTGTTAGGGTTAATAAGAACACAAATTTTTACCAGAACCTCCCCCTCCACAAAGTCCATTTTAGATGTTAAAAAAGTTCCAATAGTATTTCCAATTTGCTCAAGAACATCTGGATCCATAAACTCAAAAGGAATTTTAGGTAAACCAAACCAGAAAGGAATAAGTTTCAAACTAGCAGGAACAAAAAAAGGTTTCCAAGCCACAATTGAAATTAAATGTTTTCGAAACTAAAGATGCGAAGTTCTTAATACCTCATCTCTGAAAGAAGGAGAATCAAAGACAATGATAAAAGCATTCACAGACAATAATTGAAAATAATGCATATCCCCCATCTTTTCTATAATTTATGATAAAGCTTTAACAAACTAATTTGATGACCCCAAATTTTCCCAGAAATAGCATTCGTATGCAAACAATTCGCTTTCTTATCGACATCGGAACCCAAAAGATCGATACAAGGGATAAGAGTCCAAACCTGTGATGAAAAAACCCCCGACAGAATAGGATTAGTAGGTATCGTACTTACCTTTTCCGGACTAGCTTCCTTGAGGTTCACATTTACCTTATTTTCCACCTATTGTGAAGAAACATAAACCCTAGCCGCAGTCTCCTTATTTGCCAAGCCAACAACCCTAGCAAACGTTCGTTGATTGCCCAGATCTAAAGACCATTTCCCCAAAAAACCCTTCAATGGCTTCTTAGAATTCCCTTGATTCACACCATTATTAAAACGCCATCGAGTAAATCTTCTTCCATTGTTATTCTGCCTCCATGCCACACTGCGTCTATTTCGAAAGAAGCCTTGAAAGTATTTTGAAACTGGCCGAAAAACCTTGTTATTTCCGCTCTGGTTTACCTGTATCGCCATGTCCTTCCATGATCAGGATTAAATTGGGAAAATATTGAAAACTAATTTTTTTCAAAATTTTCTATGTTTTAGTAAATTGCAATTTTGAGGGTCTTCGGTGCATTTTTGGACAAAACAAGAAGAGATATCTTTGATGTTTCCGAAATTTGGTTCTAGATTATTTGAATACCTTTCCAACACATCAAACGGTTTGTAATTCGGAGCTAGGATGAGAAAGTTATGCCTTCTCAAAGTGGACTAAAATTTTATATTTAGTTTTTTGATAATTTTGATAGTTTTAGTAGTTTAATTGTAATAAACATTATGGTGACTCTTCGTTTCAATTCCAAGGGATTTGTGTGACCCTTGGGATACATTCGACTTGTATAAACTCCAATTTTGAATAGAATGGAGACAGTTTTTGGTTTGCAATCTTCTTGTTGTCAATTTTTGTGTTGAAATCTACAATACCGCAGGTATCACACCAGGTATTGTAATCTAGTTTTCATAAATCAGATCAGTGGTATCAGAGCGGGAACGCTCCTTTATGCCAATTTACACAAGGTCTTCCTACCAAAGATTAGGATTGGATACACAAGATTTGTCAAAATACCCACCTTTGAGACGCACACAATCGAAGATGTCAGACAATGATGTTAAGAAGTTGGTCGAGGAAGCTTTAAATAAGCAACGAGAGGAGATGATGAGTCAATTTTCAAACCTCCTACAGAAGCAAAAACCCTCTGAATCTGAAACACCATTTCGTGGAAATACCCCTTTCAAAGTGCAGGTCAATTTCGACATCCCAAATTTTGAAGGAAAGGTCGATGCTGAAGCTGTTGATAACTGGTTATCAAAGTTGGATAGGTACTTTTCTGTAAATAATTTCTCAGATGCTGAAAAGATAACATTTGCTCTCCTCAAAGCTGAAACCCATGTGAAATTAGCATGGGAAACCAAAGTAGCAAACAAAGAACAAGAATCAGTTGCTGAAGATGATTTTATACTATCTCTTGATAAGAAACCCACATGGGGAGAATTTGTGGAATATATAAAAGAAGCTTACCTCCCGGAGGATATATATGAACAAAAATACATAGAATGGCAGCTTCTTCGCCAAAGGAGGGATCAGTCTGTGCAAGATTACACCAATACATTCCATTCACTTTCAGCAAAACTCGGTATTAATGATTCAGAGAAGCATAGAATTTTAAAATATCGGAGTGGACTTCACAGGTATATTCAAACAGAGATGGATTTTTTTAAATATTGAGACATTGGCAACTACCTATAAATATGCTACAAAAATTGAAGAAAAATCCAAGCAAAGATGGAAGAGGGACTACTTTGCAAACAACAAGCCAAGGGCTGAAGGTGGCAATAAATTTGCAGGGAAACAGGTGACCAAGGAACCTCATTCAAATTCACCCAAGAACACATGGTGGTCTACTAAAAAGACAGACACAGGCATGTGGTGTGAGCTGCATAGGTCCCCAACCCATAATACAAAGGATTGTCGAAGTATTAAAAATTTGATGACAGAAATACGAGGGGAGGAAGCTGAACCTGAATCGCCACCAATAGATAATTCTAAGAAAGAGGAGAATGATTCCATCATAGAAGCAAACCCATATGCCGTAGTTGGAACTGCTAAAGTATTTCCCCGTGAAGATGAAGAGAGACTTTTTCATTCACAGATGTGGGTTGATGGAAAGCCTCTACATTTTATTGTTGACAGTGGGAGTCAAAAGAATTTGATCTCTAGGGAGACAGTCAAAAGATTAAATTTGAAAGTGACAAGACACCCACAACCATACTCTATGGGATGGGTGAATGAGGGACAAGATATTCAAATCAATCAACAATGTCGTTTGCCATATTCAATCAAGCCTTTCAAGGATGAAGTGATATGTGATGTAGCACCATTGGATGTATGCGATGTCTTGCTGGGGCAGCCATACATGTATCAGAGGCATGGGGTGTATGAGTCAAGGCCACGTAGTGTTACAATCAAGCTTGGTGAGAAGAGGTACCGAATACCAGAGGTATGTCCAACAAAAACTGCATCTTTAATTAGTGCTAAACAATGTAAACGCTTGATTGCTCAAACTGGAGCTTTTATTGTACTCATGATTCGCCCTGAACAAACAAAGTCAGTTGTTCTTAATACACATGCTAAGGTAACAGAGAATCAACAAAATCAAATAGATAAAATTTTGAAAGAATATCACAATGTGTTTACACCACCAGTGGGAGTACCAACACACTGTCAAGTCAAGCACTCTATTGATTTAATTCCAGGCACACCGCTACCACATGAGCCAATATATAGGAGGTCAATTTTGGAAAATAATGAGATTAAGAGACAAATTCAGGAGTTGATTCAGAAAGGACACATTCGTCCAAGTGCTTCACCTTGTGGAAGTCCAATTGTCCTTGCTAAAAAGAAAGATGGGACATGGAGGCTTTGTATTGATTATAGAGCATTAAACAAAATCTCTGTTAAAAATAGATATCCAATCCCTCGAATTGATGATTTGTTGGACCAACTTAGGGGGGCTAAATTCTTTACAAAAGTTGACTTGAAGTCTGGATACCACCAAGTACCAATTGATCCAGCAGATGTGTGGAAGACTGCATTTAAATCTAAGGAAGGTTTGTTTGAATGGTTGGTCATGCCTTTTGGCCTAACAAATTCCCCAGCCACATTTATGAGATTGATGAATGATGTGCTTAGACCATTCATTGATTCCTTTGTAGTTGTTTATTTGGATGACATACTCATCTTTAGCAGAACTTGGTCTGAGCATTTGCAACATGTTGAACAAGTTCTTTCAACTCTGCAAAAACACAAACTTTATGCCAACATTGAGAAGTGTTTTTTGGTATGCAGAGTATTCAATACTTAGGGTATATCATTGACGTTGAGGGTGTTCATGTTGATCCAGCAAAGATTCAAATAATTCAAGATTGGCCATCTCCTAAAAATTTCACAGAGCTTCGCAGCTTCTTGGGCTTAGCCAACTTCTATCGTAGATTTGTGTTTGGTTTCTCACACATATCATGGCCTCTTAATCAATCACTCAGGGGTGGAGCACAAGCAAAATTTCAATGGACAGAGGCACAACAACAAGCATTTGAGGAGTTAAAGAAAAGACTATGTTCAGCACCAGTATTGGTCCTTCCAGATCTACACCAAGCATTTGAGATAGAAACAGATGCATCAGATTATGCTCTTGGTGCGGTACTCACACAAAATGGGCATCCTGTTGCCTATCACAGTGAAACTTTTTCTGATACAGTACGTAAGTATCCCACCTATGATAAGGAGTTGTATGCCATTGTTCAGGCTTGCAAACAATGGAAACACTATATACTGGGAAAAGAAACTGTTATACATACAGACCATAAACCACTCCAATTCTTGCAAACACAAGGAAAGCTACAGAATGATAGACATCAACGGTGGTCAGTCTATTTACAACAATTTCACCTCAACATTCGTCATAAAAAAGGAAGCAGTAACAAGGTGGCAGATTGTTTGAGTAGGCCTCCAATTGCAGGTTTGACAATAGTGTTGGATTCATGCGGTCATCAATCATCCACTTGGGAACAACTATATAGTACTGACCCTGATTTTGCTAACATCTATAGTAATTTGGTAGAAGGAAAATCTGTCTCTGATTTTCACTTGCAGGATGGGTTTCTTTGCCATAATGGTCACATATGTGTACCCACCGAAGAACGGAAGAAAATGATATGGGAAGCTCACTACAGTCGTGTTGCAGGACATTTTGGTATTGGTAAGACTACTGCTATCCTTCAAAAGTATTTCTATTGGCCAAAAATGAAGCAAGATGTCATTTCACATATACAAGGTTGTGCAGCCTGTGCGATTGCAAAACCAACAAACCGTAAGTTGGGTCTATACTTACCATTACCTATTCCTGATAAGCCATGGCAATCTATTTCAATGGATTTTATGTCTGGGCTTCCAACTACCAGGCGGGGGCATGATTGTGTATATGTTGTGGTAGATAGGTTTTCTAAAATGGCTATCATGGTGGCATGTAAAAAGATGATTTCTGCAGAAGATACTGCCAAGCTATTTTTTGAACATGTGTGGGTTCATTTTGGTTTGCCAAAAACCATTATTTCTGATAGGGATAGCAGGTTCATCAGCAAATTTTGGTCTGCACTATGGGCTAAAATGGACATGAAACTGACAAAGTCCACATCATTCCATCCTCAAACAGATGGGCAGACAGAAGTGGTGAATCGAATGATTATTCATATTTTACGGATGTATCATTCAAAACATCCTCGCACGTGGGATGAAAGCTTACCCTATGTGCAACACAGCTACAACCGTGCACTCCATAGTACTACAGGGCACAGTCCATTTGAGGTTTCTCTTGGGTACCAGCCATTGGCACCTATGGATGTAGCAATACCATCTCTACAGTCTAGCAGTCCATTGAATGGTGACAAGGAGGTAGATAAAGCAGAAAAATTCATTGATAACATTAGACACCTACAACAACAAGTTTATGAGATATTGGAGCAGAGTAATCAGAAATATAAGGAAAGACATGATAAACATAGAACTCCCCATCAGTTTCAGGTTGGTGACAAGGTATGGCTACATTTTCAGAAAGAGCGTCTGCATGGACCAAATAGGAAGCTTCGACCTCTTCGTTATGGACCATACACTATTGTGAAACAAGTTGGTGAGAATGCTTTTGAACTTAATTTGCCATCCTTTTTGGGACTGCATCCAGTTTTCAATGTGGAGTTGTTGAGACCCTATTTTCCTCCTTTATTGGATATCTCCCAAGCTACTAAATACATTCAAGCTGCAGAGTTAAACCCCTCTACTACTGCTCCAGTCCAGTGTGACCATGTTACTGAAGCCATTTTAAAGACTTTGAGAAATCAGAAAATCCCTTTGTATTGGGTGGTTCGAGCTGGTCAGCATTCTCATCAAGGCAAGTGGCTTACTAAGGAACAAATTGGAGAACAATTTCCTCATCTGTTGCAGCAGATTAGTGCAATGGGGCCCATTGCCTCTTAAGGGGGGAGGAATGATCAGGATTAAATTGGGAAAATATTGAAATCTAATTTTTTTCAAAATTTTCTATGTTTTAGTAAATTGCAATTTTGAGGGTCTTCGGTGCATTTTTGGACAAAACATGAAGAGATATCTTTGATGTTTCCGAAATTTGGTTCTAGATTATTTGAATACCTTTCCAACACATCAAACGGTTTGTAATTCGGAGCTAGGATGAGAAAGTTATGCCTTCTCAAAGTGGACTAAAATTTTATATTTAGTTTTTTGATAATTTTGATAGTTTTAGTAGTTTAATTGTAATAAACATTATGGTGACTCTTCGTTTCAATTCCAAGGGATTTGTGTGACCCTTGGGATACATTCGACTTGTATAAACTCCAATTTTGAATAGAATGGAGACAGTTTTTGGTTTGCAATCTTCTTGTTGTCAATTTTTGTGTTGAAATCTACAATACCGCAGGTATCACACCAGGTATTGTAATCTAGTTTTCATAAATCAGATCAGTCCATCTGCCATTTGTGTAGACCCACTGTGGAACATGAGGCGGGTCTCCCCAACCCACATCCGCCCATGAACCCAAATGCCTTCTATTGACCATTTCCGATTGTAAATCAGTAATAAATATATTTACTGTATATTGATTCACAGGTATTCTGTATATTGAGTTTTAGGGTGTTTTGTATATTGAGCGAAATTGTGGATTTGTAATGGAAAGGACGGTGGTGATAAAATTAGCAGCAATTGTAATCTTGGTGTTTTATCAAGTAGAAAGCAGCCAAGGAAAATGTGAATATCCTGCAATTTTCAATTTTGGGGACTCCAATTCAGATACATATGGTTTCTACTCTACGTTTTCTTCAGAGTCACCACCCTATGGAATGACTTTCTTTCATAAACCCTCAGGCCAAGCATCTGACGAGTGCCTTGTTGTAAAGATCGGAATAAAATAATAAAGATTGAATGGATGAATGAGAAAGATTTTTAATAACTTCAACAAGGGCAAACCAGTCTTTCCAATCGCTTCTCGAGATCAAACCTTCTGCAACGTTAGAAGAAGCATTTCTTATCACACCATTAATAGTAATGGCATCCCTGTTCCTTGAGCCGTTCTAATGGCAGGTGTGTGGAAAATAAAATCAGCGCATGATAATCTTAAAACCCTGGCAACAACTGGAATTGTTTTTAGCAGCCTACAGGTAGTTCGATTTATTTTATTTATAATTGTGAACATTGATGGTTGAGTTCCACAAATTGTATTGTTATTTATTTGATGAAGTAAAAAAAAATGGTAAAAAATAGCATTTTATTAATAATATAAAGTTGGAATGATGTACATTTAATACATCAACATAGCTAATGCATGAGGTGAAGTAGATAATGCATTAAGTGATAATATTATATTAAGTAGATAATACATCAACATAGCTAATGCATTAGGTTAGAAATAATATTTTATTGATCATCTAAGTTGGAAGGATGTGTGCATTTGATAAATCAACATAGATAATGTATCGAGTGAAATAACTTACATAAGATACTTTATATAAATAATTTTGACTTTCTTAATTATCTGAAATTGTTTGTTGAAATTCTTGAGTAGGGATAACACCAAGCATTGATGGATGTGTTCCACATATTGAATCTGTTATTTATTTGATGGAGTATGCAAAAAATGGTTAGAAATAGCATTTTGCTAATCACATTAAGATGAAGTGACGTGTATTTAATAAATCAACATAGCTAATGCATTAGGTGAAATAGCTCATAGTATACTTAATATAAAAAATATTAACTTTCTTAATTACTTGGAATAGTTTGTTGAAATTCCTTAGCGAGGATATCACTGAGCATGGATGGTTGAATTACACAATTTGTGTTTTCTATTTATTTGATTGAGTAAACAAAAAAGGTTAGAAATAGTTATAAATAGCATTTTAGTGATCATCTAAAGTTGAAATGATGTATGCATTTAATAAATCAACATGGATATTGCATTTAAGTGAAATAATACAAGTATACTCAACATATAATATTGACATTGTTTATTACTTGGAATGGTTTGTTGAAATTTTTGAGCAGAGATAACATCAAACATTGATTGTTGACTTCCACAAATTGGACTTGGTATTTATTTGATTAAGTATGAAAAAATTGTTAGAAATAACAACTATAAAATATTCAATTTGACAAATGAACATTTTAATTGTTGGAAAATTACCATCTATAATTTGCATTTCATTTGTTGTTGTTTGGTTTAGATCAATAGAGAAGGGAAATTGACGTCCTCAAATATTCATTTGATTTTCCAAACCTACAATGACATATTCTTAACATGTCAAATAAAAGCACAAATTTTTGCTATATAAAACACTAAAATAATTTTGAATAAGTATATTCACTATTTTGTTTCCTGATGAGAAACCTTTCTTCTTCTATTGCTATTCCCGAATGTTTGAAAGCCTTTTTCTTCTTCTTCTTTCTACTACTTCTAGAGGGGAACTAGAATTCTTCATGCTCCACAACTCTTTCATTCAAATCTTGACGAATGACATTTTGTCTTTGATGAATAAATTTACGTTTACACAATTTGTTTGGGCTAAACCAGGATGCCTTTCATTGCATGGGCATGTCCTCAGAGCTAGGGATTAATGTAAATTTGGAAGTAGATGCAAGAGATGCTTGGAGATCTTTTCTAAATCATTCAACACATTGACTAAAAATATGTTTTCACTTTCTCCTCTTGGTAAATTTTGGAGTAGTGAATTTAAATAGTCAACAAAATTTTGAAAGTTGTCATTGGAATAATTAGATGATTTTGAGTCATCTATAATGGAAAAAAATATTAATCAAGTAAAAAATATTTTAAAAAATCTTAATATTTCATTAATAAAAAAGGTGATATTGAAATTTACCTATTTCTTGATCTTCTTTTGGAATACAACCATCTAAATTGAAATTAGAATTAGTTGATTTTAAGAAAAATAAAATAAAATAAATATTTTATTATAAAGTTATATCAAAATTACAAGTGGTATTATTGTCAACACCAAAACTCTCTCTTACGTCTTCATCAATAGCAACAACCAATGAAGTAACACCATATGTAATTAAATAAGATTTATATAGTTAGATTAAAAAAAACAAAAAAACTATAGATACAAAACATGAATGTTAAATGACACTTACCAATAATTTGATCTTGTTGAATTGTTTTGCTTCTTTTTAGAAAATCTAAAATCTTCAACACATGCTTGCATGTGTTTCCCCTTTTTTCCCATGGACACTCACGCACATATAAATGTGGTCCAAATTTTCTCATAAGGCACCATTTCATTGGAACATATTGACTTCTTACCTTGTATGTGCTAGGGAGATCATATATACAACAACCTGTATCTGGCATTGTTTTTTACCTCTCTAAAGTAGTTATGTAATACCTTTCTTTTTTAAAGTTTGTTAAAAATCCAGATAACTGTAGATATCTTTTGTTTTTGTAAAATGGCTCTACCCTATGAAGAAGTGTATGTATAAGCCAATCCATCATCCTTGTACATTTTTTATCACGATCGTTTAGATAATGACTTTTGATGTGAAAGTGGTATGATTCTACTGAAGCATTGGTTTCCTGATTTGGATGATAGAAGTTTCTAAAAAATTTTGCCCACATTGTTGTACAAACATAATGTTCTCTTAGTAAGAAAAAAATAACTAAAATAACATAAACACATAGAAACAAAAATTGAAGAATTAGAGAAACTTACCAACATGAATTTCATCATTGCACCAAGTTTTTTGAAAGTATTCAATAAATTTACTCTCTTCTTTGAATTCCTCCATGAATTTGTTTATCATTTGAGCAGTAATGTTTCCATCATCACTCATTGCATACATTATGTCACCTAGTCTATCAAACATGCTTGTACCAACATCCTTATTGCCAGCATACCTAAATTATTAAAAATCATGTCAACTTGTTGGTTCAAACATATAATTCTAAGCATGTTGTAATTAAAGATCAACTTACTAGTACACATTTTTCAGCCATGCTCTGCGTACATGCCAAATGCATAAAAGTACTCGACAATTAAAGGATAGCCTACAAGTTTCATTATAAATCATGATAAGTCACGTCCTAACAAATTCTTGTAAACTAATAGAAATCAATTATAATGAGTTGATTTTTAAATATAAAAACTAAATCCAATAAGAACTCGATGACTTCCATTTCAACAATTGCATCATTTGTCATGAATGCATTGAAATGCCAATCTTCTTTACATTGTCTCCCTCGTTTATAAAATTCTATTAGCCATTCATATATATCCTCAACTTTATTTCTTGAGTATATGACCCATGCAATAGGTACACTAGCCTCTTGTTCATCAAAAACAAGCAAGCTATATAACTGATAAGACACATTAATAAAGCATTCATGAATTAATACTTGCAAAAAAAAGAATAAATTAAAAGTATTAAATTTAAAGTTGACATTGTTTCACTTACACCATATTTATTTGTTGAGAATGTTGAATCCATTGCGATAATTGAGTTATTTGAATGCTTCACCATCATTTCTCGCATCCATGGTGTTTGGATTCCAATGATAAATGGAACATTTTCTCAAGTGTTTGGCATTTTGTAGTAGAAGAAGTTATATTTCTCCTCTATATGCCATAAACTAACACTATTTGCATCATCTTCATTCTTTTAGGATTTAATTGAGTGTACCCTTTTCCATGTATTTAACACATCTTTTCTTAATAAACATGCATCCCTCTTATTCATCAACTGAGTCAATCGATGATCTAAGTAATATCATTCACATATTGTGTCAATTCCTACACCCATCAGCAATAAAGATTCAATATAAGATTTGTATTGATTTGACAACCTTGGTCCAAAATGGCTCCTAGGATCACCAGAAGGGTCATCCTTTGCATGAAAAAACTCACCATTAGCATCACAATGGGTAAACTCATTATATCTAATTATTGAAACTTGTGGTCTACCATACACGGCTCTTATATGAAAGTGGCACCGACAACCTCTTTTTTGGAAAAGCCTTATTTTCCTTTTCGTGTTTTCAGGGTTATTTCTATTATCTTCAGGGCCATATGCACACCAATACCTATTTATAGAGACACATAGCATATATATTTAAATCAATAAAAAAAATATAAAAAAATGACATGCTTATTAGTTATAATAAATCAAGGCAAACCTTGAATATATCTTTGTAGTATGGCTGGTAGGGTTTGTTTAGTTATACTCTTTATGAAACTTGCATACAAATTTTGTCTCGGTACTATCTAACAAACCTTCTCCTTTGACAAATTGAGGGAGTCTTTCAAGAGGTATTGCAACACATAAGTCCATCACACGATTACCATCTCCAATAGGTGTCCATTCAAGGTCCTCACTTGAGAAGTAATTTCCTTGGTTGGGAATGTCTTGCACAAGTAGTTCAATAAGTAGTTCCTATTTATTCTTTCTACCCATCCTGAATAAATATAAGAACAACAAATTATTATTTGTCCAATTAGGAAACAAATTATAAAATCATAAAACTAGAACCTGCGATAATTATTAATGGATAAATTTTGTTATATACTATACTTTGAGCTACTATACCCTACTCAATACGGAGATTATAATTAACAAGAGAAAAATGTCCGTTCTCTATATTGCACTAAAAGTATGGTAAATTGAATTGTTGTGGATGACATGTACGGGAGATCAAACATATGTGAACAAGAAATTTGTACTTGAAGACACTATATTTGATACATATCAAAAGGAAAGGTATTTTTGAATTAAAGATAAATTATCAAAGAATTACATCACCACCATGCTAGTTCAGGAGTTTGAATAATAGGAGGTAAGCCAAAATATACACCGTGTCCAGATCTGAGATGCTACATACCCAAATTATTTACAAAGGAGAAATAACATGATTACAAACTTATAAATCGAGGAAGACCCAATAACCAAAAAAGGAATTAATCAAAAGACATATCATTATCAGGTAGGCTGTTGTTTCCAATTGGCAGAATCCAGGCAGTTCATCCTCATTCACGTTCCATCCATACTTCAATCAGCTCATTAACAATTTATTCAACATGTGGATGAGTAATGTGTGTTCGGATTCGATCTTATTTAGGGAGACCCCAAGGATTTTGTAGGATCCTTCAATGATTCTTTGTAGAATTGATCATACAAATAATTGATCATAATGATAATTCTTTGTGAAATTATTTAGTTTTGGCTTTTTTTTGTACTGTTTTTGTTGTGATATAAACACTTCTTTAAAAGACAGGATTTTTTTTCAAATATTCTCTTTGTTCATAATAAATTTAAAATTTGTATGAAGACAATTTTACTAAATTTCTTTTAAAATATTAATAACAAGATCTAAAGATAACTTTAATGAATTTTGTTTGAACTATTAATTACAATGTAAAAGTAAAAGTAAATTGAAAATATCCAACTAAACTATTGATAGTATTAGTAATAATATCTAAAGACCTCATACTTTATTGATGTAAAGTGAGTGAAATTTCCTACCATTCTTAACCTTCTCATATAACACCTTGTTGATATATTAATATATTCATCGAGTCGGCTGTTTTTTTTTAGAAACTTGTCTTCTACATTGTGAAAGAAACAACTTGTTTACAAAAAGCTATTTATAGGTGTTACTGGCTGGCTAGCCGTTTTCTGGACAACCTATTGTTCTATTTTACAATTTTATTTTTTTCAATTAACATAGATTTTCTTTGATTAAAAAATTGTATAATTTTATTGCTATCTATTAATGTAAAACTATGTAAAATACTCTAATGTGGTAAAGTAAATTTTTTATATGTAATACAATGGAGAAAGCTATCAAAAGTAGTGGAAACAAATAAAATATCAAAAAAAAATCAGTTAGAAACTACAAATTAGAAATAACAGTTACATGCGTTATTCTTTTTATTCCATCTCTTCAATAAATTTATTAAAAATATATATATAATTTAAAGGGTTAACTCATCTTAAGAGAAATAATCTAAGAGTAGTATGTTAGAAATCTTAAAATTGCATAAGATGATGTATGCAATTTCTGAATTTGATTTTGTGCAAGCTTATTATTTTTTATTGTTTTTGATTGAAAAATCTTACATATAATCAAATTCAAAAAATGAATACATTGTTGTCATGAATTATGAAAATATAATAAAATTACATAAAATGAGTTTATTAACCTTATTTTTTAATTTTACATTCAAAAAATAATCTAATGAATCATCTTAAGAAAAATAATGTAAGAATTATTTGTTAAGAGGTGGAATGCAACTTTTCTAACAAGTAATCTAATGGCTCCTTACATAACAAATTAAAACCACTAATTTAAACAAAGTTGGAGGGAGGGCCTATGCTTTGCACATGGGATGTCGATAAACACTCATCACTGACATTTTCTTTTCACAAAATTGATGTTTTGGGAAAGTACATGTGAGGAGATATTGCAGAGTTACAGGTAAATCTTGCAGGTGTAAGAGATGGTAAGTTACAAATTTTTAGCTTAATCCTATATGATGTCTGCTGACAAAATCATATGTGACTAGTACCAAAATCAGTTGTTGATAAAATCAAGCACTACAAGGTAATTTGTTTGCAGAGTGCTTTCCTCAAAATATGTTTTAGGGCAAAAGTTTTAAATTTTAAAAATATAAAGCTTGATAGCAGTCTGCTCTCTATATTTTTCTTCTAGTTTTGTGTTTTCAAATTGTAAATCAAAGAATTAGTTACATAACTTTGTTCTTCGAAGTTCTAAGATAAAATAAGTTCCTAACATTCTGTGATTACCATTACAAGTTGAAAGCTTCATGTATATTGAATTCCATGGCTCTAATACGCTATTCCCAAACACAAGAACAAGGCAGTAGGACTCTTTTTATATCTATTACAATCTTTTCATTCAAAAAGGCTATTTCTCATTAAAAGTAGCTTGAGGCCAGTGTTTAATTAGATTTAGATAGATATACACACAAAATCATTTATTTTTCATTTACTGAACAGATAAGACCTTGGAAGTGTTTGTAGCTTTCACCAGGGAACTAAGTTATTTTCGGTATATTTGATAGATAGTAGATGAAAATAATTGCCTCCAACAATGCAGTGATTCCAGCATAAAAAATATTAAAATAATTTTTTTTTACTTAACAATTTTTTTTACAATGAAGACAAATTTGTGAATATAGCTATACTTAGAACCTTAAAAGAAATTTCAAATATTAATGATATGAAGATTTAAAATGAGCTATCTTAACATAAAAATTGTTCCATGCTCATGAGATTGTAATAACAAAATTTATTTTTGATAGAAAAAGAGAAACTGTGCACCTCATTATCGAAACAATACTGCTGAAATCCTCAAATATGATCAACAATCTCCAACAAACTAAAACAAAGAAAAAAAAATGTTAATATAACAATTCACCGTTTTTTGCTCTCTACAAATATAATTTATATAACAATTAAACAATATTTCAAAATGTGAGCCAACCAAGAAATGATGATTATGATTTATATTGAAACTTATACTTTGAAACCAAAATTTCTGGTTTATTGTTGTTGCTGGATGACTTCAAAGCCAGTGTATCATGAAATAAAAAAACAAATCAACACTATATTTTGAAGATGTAGAGCATTGACTTTACGATGGCGGAAAATAGAGAAAATGAAAACTACTGCAGAAAAATTAGAATGCATGTAGTATTTTTTTTAGTCTTCCTGCTTTTTTCTTATGACTGGAGTTTGATTTTGTTATGGTCAGTTAACTGAGCGTCGGTAGGCGTTGTTGAGATGAGTTAAGTTGGCGGACCAAAAGCAAAAAAGTGGAGTCATGGAGTTGGTAATATGTATGCAATGAATGCATGCGATGTGTGGCATGGCAGTGCAACGAAGGGGCTAGGTAGACGGTGCCCACTCTGTCGGAGGCACTGGCTATACAGCCCCATAAACCATTCCCCCTCCTTCACTACTTCCGATGCCACTGTATGCTGCAGTCCGTGAGCAGAAACAGTACCATCCATGGTACAATTTAAAAAATAAAAAAGATTCTTGATTAAAAACTTTTTAATTTTAACTTTTTAATTGCAAAAAATGGTGAATTGTTATATTAACATTTTTTTTTTCTTGTTTTAGTTTGTTGGAGATTGTTGATCATATTTGAGGATTTCAGCAGTATTGTTTCAATAATGAGGTGCACAGTTTCTCTTTTTCTATCAAAAACAAATTTTGTTATTACAATCTCATGAGCATGGAACAATTTTTATATGATTTGTTATTTGTCTCCGAAGAAAAATTTGCAAAGGGTTTGAGGGAACACTGCATAAAGTATGGTTTGTTTGCTAAATGGAGTGGGAAAGGGGAATCGGTGGAATCTATTACCCATTGGTTCAAGGATACTTATGCAGGTAAGGTAAGTATTACTATCCTCCCTAATGAATTTTTGTTTATCGATTGTAGAAGGCAATCTTTAAAATGGAGTTGTTAACTGGTAAAGTTGTATTTTATCATAGCTATAATTTTAATTTCATAGATTGGCAGCTGAACTTCTGCCCTAGCACGTATAAGTTTAAGAAAAAATCAAAATGGGTAAGATTTAAATACATCCCAGTAGAACTTATGGATGCCCAAATCCTGTTTAATATTGGGGATAGCCTTGGGGGTTTTATTGTCCTTGAGAAGGACTAGTGTCGTTCTTTAGATATCAAAATGCTTATTAATTTGGACTCTTGCTCACCTCATCTTAAACCAATGATCTTCACTACTGCTAATTGTAAATATCATTTAGAACCTAAACTTATGAGGGTTCGGTACTGAACCACTTAGCCTTTAAGTTATCACCCTCCTCTCTTGTAATTAGAACTCCCAATTCCTCGCTAATGAAGTCCCTGAATTTAGCTAATCCAACTATAATTAGGGAGGGCTCTAAGGGCATTGGACATCCATCCAGGATGAACAAGGCAACCTCTATCCCAAACCCTCCCTCCGAAATTGAAGGAGAATTAGTGCCAGATAAGGCACCTCTCTTTGCTTCCCCACATAACACTTGATAAGCCCTTGAAAAATAACGAGACTGTAATTTGGGATGGGAATTGTCCTATTACGGGATACGCTCAACCAAGTTTGGTTAATCCTTCGCATGATAATATATCAATAACATCATTTCATAAGGAATACCATAATCAAGAGTTGGGCAGAACTGAGGGGGAGTTTATGAGTGACCTTAGTAAAAGATTAGAGACCAAGGTAGGGGAAGTTGGGAGTCAGGAGCCCTTTCCTGTGGACCCCGTGAGGACTATAGAGATAATCAATATTACTGAAAGGGTAGCTTGTGATGATGAGTTGGTAAATGGGCATCCTAAGGTGCTGGAGGGCAGAGATAACATGTCACCAAGCGACAAGGATGTGTCATTTTCTGAAAGGAAGGATGACTCAATCAACCAAGCCTGTAATGAAGTCATTAATGATCTTATGGATAGATTTATAGAGGAAATTGCAGATGAAGATGAATTAGCTCTCCAGAAATAAGCCTTAATTATGGAGATTATGGAATCAAAAGATGTAGTTGGGGAGGCTAGAAATTTGAATGAGTTGGGGGATGGGTTGGGTAGCGAAGATGAAGAGGTAGGGGAATTCAAGAGGGAAGTTCTGGGGATTGATCAGAATGAGTGGGGCCTAGAAACCCCGGACTGTGCTAAGCAGTATAAAAGAAGAGGTAGGAAATCTCTATCAAAACTGAGAAATATGGATGGGTCTGCAAAAGGCCAAGTAAAATTAACTTCTATGTTTGATACAGGGAAGGGGAAGTACCTTCCCAAGGAGCCATGAAACTCCTCTCATGGAACGTTAGGGGCATGAATGCCCCTAACAAGCAATAGATCATAAAACGTTGCATTACATCCACTAGTTATGAGATAGTTATGTTACAGGAAACTAAGATGAACTTAGATGATATTGGGACCTTTAAGAAAAAAATAGGCATTAGGGAGGTGGTAGGACATCCGACTACTGAAGCCTCAGGTGGCTTGGTGATTATCTGGGATCCTAGAGTGGTCTCCTTTGAGATGGTTAACAACCAGGGACATTGGAGGAGTGGTTGGGTTAAAAGTATCAAAAACAACTTTCAGTTCATTCTTATAAATGTATATGGTCCAACACAAAATAAGGATAAGAGAAGGACATGAAGGGATCTAGATCTATTTCTAAAAACTATCCCAAACTAGGCTTGTATCATTGGGGGAGACTTTAATGCCATCCTGGACCCAAAGAAAAAATGGGGGATCAGAACAAGATCACAATCAGAGAAGGATTTTAATGATTGGGTACAGAGATCCAGTATTATGGAGATTAAGATAATAAAGAAAATTTTCACCTGGAATAATAGAAGGTTAGGCTTTAGCTTCATAGAAAAAAAATTGGATAGGTTTTTTATCTGGGGAAGCCTGATTGACTTCCCTAATTCACTTAATGCAGAAGTATTTCGCATCTCGGGCTCTGATCATTACTCCATTCAGTTATCAATTATAGAGGAATGCAAACCTAGAAGATGTCTTTTTAAATTTGAATTGATGTGGCTAAAAGAGGACAAGGTCTTGGGATTGATTGGGCAATGGAGGAAAGAGTTAGAGTTCATAGGGTCTATACTTTTTAATGTTGTTAGCAAGATGAAGGTGGTTAAGAATAACTTGCTGAAGTATAATATAAGCACTTTGGTAATATTTTTGAAACAAAAGTCAAAATAGAGGGTGAGATCAGTGCGCTCAATATGATACTTATGGATAAAGGGATGGATCAGATTCTTTTCGTGGAAGAAAAAAGGTTACTAACAAATTATGAGGATATACTGGCTAAGGAGGAATTTTTTTGGAGCCAAAAGTCCAGAGAGCTATGGGTAGGTGATGGAGATAGGAATTCTAATTGTTTTCACAATAGCACTAAATAGAGGAGGTTTGTAAACAAAATAACCAAAATTAGATTGGGCGACAAATAGTATACAAAGGACCCTAACCTAATTCCAGTAGAGGCAGTCAAGTATTTTTAGAATATCCTAAATAACTGGGAAGGCTCTAACCTAAGCTCCCGAGATACTATCCTGGCTAGCATCCCAAAAATTATTCTCGATGCATAGAATAAGAGTCTAAATGTTAGTTTTACCAAAGAAGAAGTGGAAGTAGCCCTTAGTTAGATGAACCTTGACAAGGTTCCAGGGCTTGATGGCTTCCCAACTGCCTTTTT
The DNA here is from genome assembly GCF_030272615.1 of Cryptomeria japonica. Classification (NCBI taxonomy): domain Eukaryota; kingdom Viridiplantae; phylum Streptophyta; class Pinopsida; order Cupressales; family Cupressaceae; genus Cryptomeria; species Cryptomeria japonica. The sequence continues at coordinate 50,127,893 of NC_081411.1, forward strand.
TCAGAAGTGTTGGCATTCTATTGGGGATGATGTAACAAGGGCACTGGAGGGAGCTAGAAACTCAGGTAAGGTGCTTAAGGAAATCAATAACACTTTTATTACCCTTATTCCTAAGAAGGAAAAGATAGAGAACTTTGATGATTTGAGACCAATTTCTTTATGCAATACTATTTACAAATTGCTCTCCAAAACTATTGCCAACAGACTATAGAAACTGCTCCCTCTCCTTATAAGTGAAGATCAAATGGGTTTTGTCCTAGGTAGGTCTATTTTTTATGGTATTATCATTGCCCAAGAGGCCATTCATTCCATCCAACAAAAAAAGGAATCGAGTATGCTTATCAAGCTAGATATTAAGAAAGCTTATGATAAAGTGGACTGGCATTTCCTTTGTAAATGTCTGGAAGCCTTTGGTTTTGCTAAATCATGGATAAACCTTATTTATGAATGCATTTCCTCTCCTAGAATGTCCATCCTGGTAAATGGCTCCCCTAAGGGCTTCTTTGGCACTTCAAGGGGGTTAAGGCAGGTGGGTCTTATCTCTCCCTTCCTCTTTATCATTATGGTAGAATCTTTGGGTAGGTCAATTTCTAGAGCTAGAGAGAGGGAGTCCCTAGTAGGCATTAGCATAACCAGGGGGTAGCTCCCATCACTCATCATCAGTTTGTTGATGATACTATGTTATATGGCCTAGGAAAGAGACATGAGGCATTCTCTTTCAAGGTTATTCTTGATTCCTATGCCAAGGCTTCAGGGTAGGAAATTAACACTGAAAAATCTGAAATCTTCATTTTTAACATTGATAAAAATGAAGAATATGCAATCTGCAATATTTTGAATTTTAGGGTAGGGGAATTACCAATAAATACCTTGTCTTACCCTTAGCAAAAGGTTTTAGATCTTCTAAACTTTGGGATCACATTGTCAACAAAATAAAGGCCAAAGCGGAATCCTGGTAAGGAAAATGGCTCTCCTCAGTAGGGAGAGCTACCATGATAAAGTCAGTCTTCTCTTCCATGCCAATTTATCAATTGTCTTGTATTGACCTCCCAACAACCAAAAAGGAGGAGCTAAATAAGATCCTAAGAAATTTCTTCTGGGAGGGGTCGAGAGACAAAAATAAATATGCATTATTAGCTTGGGATAAAGTTTGCAAGCCTAAGGAGAGTGGTGGGGTTGGAATTAAGAACATTAGAGATTAGAGTAAGGCCTTAGGAGAAAAATTAGTGTGGAGTATGCATAAATCCCCTCACCTTAAATGGGCCAGAATCATGTATCATAAATATTTGAAAAGCATCAACCCTGAGAGCATCTTTAGAACTGCTAACCCCTAAGAGGATCTCGCATTTGGAACTTCATGCTTGATTTTAGAAGCATTATTTTGGAAAAACTTACATGGAATCTAGGAGAGGGTGGCCAGGCCTTGTTCTGGTCAAACTCATGGGGTGGCTATCCAATACTCAACAAGATGGCTAATTTAAAAAATGCACAAACCCTCCTAGAAGATAGTTGGGGAAAACATATCAAGAATTATATTGAAGTAGAAGATGGAAACATAACCAAAAAGTGGAGATGGAAATCTTTGGATAACATAGATATTTCGACTGGAGAGAAAGAGGGGTTGACTCGAATCCTAGAATTGAGAATCATATCATTCCAGCTCAGCCATGATAAAATAGTGTGGGATGGATCAAAATCTGGAAGCTATAACACCAAGGAAGGCTATAAACTTCTGGCTAAAAAACAATCAAGTCCAAAATGTGACATTCCATTAAAGTTATGTTGGGATAAAAAGTGCCTCCCAAAGGTAGGTATGTTCTCGTGGCTAGCCCTACAGAATAGGGTCCTTACAACTGACCTATTTAAAAAGTGGGGTTATGAAGGCCCAAGTAGATGCCCTCTTTGTGAAAAGGAGGAAAATGTGGATCACTTATTATTATCCAGTGATTTCTCACTTCACTGCTGGAATTGGCTCCATAATAAACCAGGATGGAGTTCAACAATACCGAGCTCTGTTCTGAACATGTTACAAGCTTGGCCTATAAGAAACATGAAGTGTTTGTATGGAGGTTTCTGGATCATTTATCCATCTATTGTAATCTGGGAACTTTGGAAAGAGAGAAATAAGAGACTCTTCAAAGAACAAAAGCTGGGTTGGGAACAACTTACTAACAAAATTGAAGTTGTTATTATTGAAATTCTAAATAACAGAATATTGAAGGGTCAACATGGGGAGGCAAATATGTCCTTCTGGGATGAGAAGATAAGGGGGCGTTGGAATGGCTTGAATATTCCCTCTTACATTCGACCAGGGCCCAAGCTAGGCAAAGGTAAAAGGGAAACTTGTGTTTGGAAACCACCTAAGATGGGTTGGTTTAAGCTAAACTTTGATGGGGCCTCCACAAGTAATCCAAGACAAGCTGGCATTGGATGTTGTCTTCATGACTTAGATGGGACCGAGGTGGCATGGAGAGATAAACTAGTAGGCATTGAAACTAACAATAGGGTAGAGTTCATGGCGCTAGTGGAAGGGCTCGAAATGTGCAGGGCATTAGGAGTGGAGAAATTGGTTGTCGAAGGGGATTCAACCATTATAATCAAAGCTATGAGAAAAGGTTCCTTTCTAAACTGGAGGTTAGATGTGTTCCTCAATAGAACTCTAAACCTGAGCAAGACCTTCAAGAGGATCATATTTAATCACATCTTCCGTGAGGGTAATTCTAAGGTTGATAAATTAGCTAATATGGGGACATATGGGATCTACATAGACTAACAGTAACATCATGTATGCAGCCTCAAAAAATGTAGGATCATACCTCCCCCTTGCTCCTTGATCTATAAGGGGTTCGCTGATAAGAGGCTTGGAGGCTGGACATAGATTATATATCTCATTACCTTACGTTAATGACACATTTACACTCTTGACCATTTTTTCTAAGGAGAAAATACTCACTATGCTGATATATAGAATAACTTTATATATTCCTACTTTTTCTCATCTCACAGGTTCTTAGACATATAAAAATATAAACATAAATATAAACATAAACATATTCATATATATGTGTGTGTGTGTCCACACACACACACACACATATGTATCCACCCACACACACACAATATATATATATATATGTGTGTGTGTGTGTGTGTGTGTGTGTGTGTGTGTGTGTGTGTGTGTGTGTGTACATATATACATACATACATATATATATGCACACACACACACACACACACACACACACACACACACACACAAAAGTTTAGATAGACACTTATACATAGATATAGATATATAGGTATATGTATACATATGTATATGTATATATATGAATATATATATAAAGATGTGTATATACATATGAATGTATACACACATACACACACACATCTATAATTATAAGATGCATATTTATGTATACATATATTGACATATATATATATATATATATATATATATATATATATGGGTGTATATATATATTGATATACATGGATATACATATCTATATATATAGGTAAATATATAGATACAAGTATTTATAAATATATATAAACACACACACACACACACACACACACACACACACACACACACACACACACACACACACATATTCATAGTGGTTTACGATCATAGTGATATATGCTTATAGGTATGTATTTACTCTCTCATCAATTTGTTTATGCATGTGTATAAACATCCATGCATTCATATATATATATATATATATATATATATTAATCTATAAGTTGTTGGGCACAACCTTCTCTCCTACTCGAATTAAAACCTCTATTTTGGTGGCATATAAAGAGATATTGATGTGACGTTCCTTGTTGTGCGCGCTAGCTATGACTAGTATGCAGAGAGTTCAATTAACATCGACGATATTAATTATCTCGATCTTGGAGATCATCTATCACCATTTTCTTTGCATCGTGGCCCTTCACTCCTCTCACTCTGATACTTCTAAGTGATCAATTTGGTCCTTTTTCGAGATAGATGAGTTGTATTTTACGACATCTTTCATAGCACATTCAATATAGTAATGGCTCTGTTTATCCTCCTCTATAGAGTAGTCGATTATCCCAGTATAATCGAGGTTGTTTGGTGATCAGAGTGAGTTGAGCCCATTATGGATACTTCGCTGAGGTTAGTGGGGCATAAGCGACAAATGGCATTTACAGGGGACATAAAAAAAGATAGATTGAGAGGCATTCTTATCTTCCCAAATGTCCTAGTTGTTCGGGCAGTCAAGAAAATATTAGGGGAAGAGTATATTAAGAATGATGACCACACTAGGGCTAACTCTGATATAGCTGCAATGTTTCTAGCAGTGGCCATGCACTTTGAGAGGAATAGGTATGTGGTTGTGAAATTATGCAGAACTGTCTTTAAGAAGGAACTGCTGGGTGAACTAGATAGGGTTGTCATCAATGTGGATGAAGATTTAATTGTTCCTAAGCCTCACAACTATGACAGATTCATATGAAAAAATAAACCAGTGCCAAGATTTCCAATCTTGGAAATAGAAGATGAGGCTACCTTTGCGGCCTATAATCCGATAAGGCAGAGAATTTTTTTCTTGCTTATGTGGCTTTTGCATGTTAAAAAACCATCTTGTAATAGATGGCTGGTTAACTATCTTGAGGCAGAAGATATTGAAGTAGTCCCCGACAATATAGAGATCCCCTTCGACCCAACCTCTAGTCCAGGGGAACCCCCTGTTAGTCCAGGGACAGTGGAAAGTCAGGCTCGGTCGAGAAGGAGTCGGGATTCTCCTAAGTCCTATGACTTGATCCCTATATGCCAGATATTTTTTATGTTTCTTTTTTTGGTTTACTTTATCGTCTCTTGTGGCTTTGACTGGTTTCCTTTGATACTTAATGACTGCTTATACTTTTAGTTTTGATATAAGTGATACAGACATTTGGATGTTTAGGTTAATAGTATATTTAGCTTAGATATGCTAGTAAGATGATCTGTATCCAACTCTGTGTTCTTCTCACATCTAATATATTTAATTTGTCGAATCTGATTTGGATGCATTCTCAGAACTCTGCATGATATAGATATGAGTGATTTAGCAGGTCCCACTTGTGGGTTTAAGTGAATAATTTTGTGAATATACAGGTCCATACAATTATTACCAAAATGTGGTTTATTCATCCTCCCAACGCTCACTCTGGAGCGATCCCCTGCTTGCCTATCTCTGCTCTGTGTCAAAGTTTTTTCCCCTTTTACATTTGTATATATACATACATACATGTGTGTGTGTGTGTGTGTGTGTGTGTGTGTATATATGTATATGTATGTATATACATATACATACATAGGTATACATATATATACATATACATATGTATTTGTGTGTGTATATATATATGTATATATGTATGCATATATATATATGTTAGCCCTACTTTCAAAAGTAGGAAAAGTTGTGAATTTTTTTCCATATTTCATTCCATTAGCTTGATGGATTATAATATATGTGTGTGTGTGTGTATATATATATGTACATATATGTACATATATGTATATGTATATATACACATACATATACATATACATATATACATGTATACATATTTATGTGTATACATACATACATACATACATACATATATACATATATATATATATATATATATATATATATATATATATATATATATATATATATATATATATATATATATATATATATATATATTGGAGGAAAGAGGGAATGATGCCAAAGCTAAGATATCTCTTTGGTATATTCAAAGAGTTTGGATATCCACCATTGCCGATGATGACAAGATGTGAAGATGGACAAAGTGGAAAAGAAATAATTTGAGGCAAAATGTTGATAATTAGAAATCACAAATTTTCTAGTTGCCTATAACAAGTGAAAATTATATTGCTTGTTATTTTGCTAAGGACTCCCAAGCATCAACTTTTCTATTAATAAAGCAAGTTTTCGGTGTTTTGCTAAGGTTTCCTAAGTTGCCGATAAGGGTTTTAAAGTAACTTGTGAATGATAATATAAAAGCATGACCATTGACAATTTGGCCAAGGGTACAAAACAATGCTTTTTATCAACGAACAAACAAATAAACATCTAACTTCTTGCCCCAAAGCCTTCTAAGTCTCCCATGTATGTGTTCTTTCCATGCATGGACTTGAGTGTACAGTTGCGAATACTTTGACCGAGCTGCCTACGATCTATCATAAAAGAAAGCAAAACCAACTACATTCACTTTCCACCTCGTCGCCCCTTTCCGTTATAGAAGCCATTGAATTATGAACACCATGAAACGAAAGTAATATGCTGGTGGTGACCAAGTCATTATCGACAAATTATGGTTTTTCTAAAAGCCACAGATATGCAACACGATTTGTTCTATCGTCTACATTGGCAATTATTCTCAATGCAATCAGTAGGTTGGCGAAATGCTTAAAGAAGCCGGTGCACATTAGATGGAAGGATAGCACCCAGTTGGCCAAGACAACTCAACATGTGCTCAACGATAGGCATATGATAACTCAAAGTCAGTTTTTAATAACTACCTCTTGGAGCTCGTTCAAAGCAATCTATTTAGCATGCCATGTATGTCATTATTTTATGTAACTCTAGTTGCAGTGAATAGCGAATATGAATTGCATAGCTTCGAGATGGAATAAAGAGCCTAACATGCACTCTACGGATTTTTGAAGAAGTATATTGTGATGAACAATGATGAATAGTAAATACCCAACAGATACTGAGAGGGGGGGGGTGAATCAGTATAGACAAAAACTTCTCCAACAACTTAAACTGCAAAGACTGTACTAACTGGTAAATAGTATCACCGATCTAAACCAAGGTACTACCGGTAAAACACAGTATGACTGTAAAAGACATAAACCGATAACACTTAGATATTCTCAAAACCTAATATCCCATCTCAACTTCACCCATATGCTTAAGCAAGTAATGCATCAGAAATGCAATGACCATTAGATTAGCTTGCATTAAAGCTTAACAAAAAATACTTAAAACATCACATGAAAAAGCATCACATATAACACACAGATTTTTCACGTGGAAACCCAACTGGGAAAAACCACGGTGGGGATGAATACCCACAAGTTGTTCTTGAACTCTTCTGAAGTTCGCTCTGTTAGGAGCCTAGTCCGGTTAAAGACTTTACAACAGGTTCTTTTAGGAACCGATCCTGCTAGGGATCACCCGGTTAAGGGATGGCTAAATACCTGGTTAGAGGTTAAAAACTTGTTAAAGGTTACCTTGTAAGAGGATTTGAAGAACTCAATGATTTTTGAGTCACCCTATTAAAGGATTTACAAAAAGCCTTTTAAAGCTACCCAGTAAAGGGATTTTCCAACTGCTGAAATGGTTAGAAGTTAACAGGTAATACACTGATCTGGTAACAACACTTAATGCCAAGGCAGATCCAATTCAGTTCCTTTACTTCTACAATCACACTCTACAAATCTCTACTCACTTCTTTGGTCTGGCAAGAATCACCTCACATACATTCATTTGCCAACAACTTCAAATGAAAACCATCATCGACCTTATAGACAACAATTAGGTCGATGGCCAAAACCTAAAACCCTAAGCATCTAGGTTAACAATATAGTCGGTCCAATCCTGACTGTTTAATCACATTACATAGGATAACACAATCTTGAACAAAACTCAAGATGTTCTCCATCGTCCATTCTTCACCTGCTTCTAGAAGCTGATAACCCATCACGTGCTCTCCACCATTTACTAAGATTTTGCACATTCCTGAGGTAAATAGAATCAATCTTCTTCATGCAAGATCCTCAAGGAAATCCTTCATGCGCACAAGGATGACGTAGCAACACGATCTGATCTTCATTTCAATGCTAACTCATCATAGGATGTCGTCGGTCGAATCACACAGACTTGGAATGCATCAACCGAAAACCCTGAAGTTGAGACTACCAATCGGTAGTCATATCAAATAAAAACCCCAATACAAACTTTGCATATACCGATTCATACTTCATCATATTGGTTCACTTGCTAGTTTACTTACTTCAATATACTAGTTCACACTTTTAGCATATTGACATCAATGACAACATACATTATCATCATGTCATCAAACTCTGCACATATGCCAACAATCTCCCCCTTTGCCATTGATGGAAATAAACAAAGATATCTCTACATCTTTGTCCATATAACTTCTCTGCTTCACATCTTCTCCCCCTTTGACAACAATGCCAAAGTGGAGGCACAAGCTTCCATGTTCCACTATGTTGCTCCCCCTGAGGAGTAGCATCCTTCAACACATCAATCTTGAGAAGATTTGATAATGCAAGACCTGACTGATGTGGAACACATACCTTTAGTTCACCTCTTGAAGGGGAAACACCCCTAATTCACCTCTTAAATAGGTAAATGTAGCCTTTGGTAGAGGCTTGGTGAATATATCTGCTAACTTCTCCTTACTGGAAACATGTTCCAATACAACCTCTTTGTTATGAACTTTCTCTCTCAAGAAATGATACTTGAGCTCAAAGTGCTTGGTTCTAGCATGCAATACCGGATTCTTGGAAATATTAATTGCACTTGTGTTATCACAAAATATACTCACTGGTTCGGATACAGGGACTTTGAAACCACTTAATACATGCTTCATCCAAATTGTTTGAGTGTAGTTCATAAATGTTGCTACATATTCTGCTTCTGCTGTGGACTGAGAGATACAACTCTTCTTCTTGCTCATCCATGAGACTAGTCTACTACCAAGAAAGAATGCACCACCGGTTGTGCTCTTCCGGTCATCCACATTACCAGCCCAATCAGCATCGGTAAACACTTTGAAATTATAATCATTATTGTATGGATACCACAATCCATAATCTATAGTTCCCTTTAGATATCTAAGAATTCGCTTGACTGCTACCAAGTGGGATTCTCTTGGACTTTTATGGAAACGTGCAACAATGCCCACTGCATGTGCTATGTCCGGTCTGCTGTGTACTACATATTGCAACTTACCAATCATTGACCGGTAATCCTTCTCATTCACCAACGCCGAGTCATCTTCTTTTGACAATTTACAACCGGTCATCATTGGTGTACTAACTAGTGTGCTTTCTTCCATGCCAAAGGTCTTCAACACCTCTTTGACATACTTGGACTGAGTGATAAATATACCATCTTTCATTTGTTGAATCTATATTCCAATGAAGAAATTAATCTCTCCAATTAGTGACATCTTAAATTCCTTCTTCATTTCATTTGCAAATGCATGGCTCATCTTATCATCTCCACCAAAAATTATGTCATCAACAAACACTTCACAGATCAGAATCTGATCTCCTTCTGACTTTAGATAGATATTTCTATCTTCACTTGTTCTTTCAAATCCAATCTTCAGAAGATGGGAGTGTAAAAGTTCGTACCATGCTGTAGGTGCTTGCTTCAATCCATACAAGGCTTTATGTAGCCTACACACCATATCACTGTCTTCTGATAGGGCAAACCCATTTGGTTGCTCTATATACACTTCCTCTTCAAGTATTCCATTTTGGAATGAAGATTTTACATCCATCTGATACACTTTGAATCCCTTGAAGGCTGCATATGCAAGAAGCATTCAAACTCCTTCCAATCTAGCTACTGAAGCAAAGGTTTCTCCATAGTCTTTTCCTTCTTCTTGAGCATACCCCTTACATACCAATCTTGCTTTGTTTCTTACCACTGTGCCATCTTCATTCAGCTTATTTCTAAAAACCCATTTGGTGCCAATAACATATTTGTGCTCAGGTCTGGGTACCAAAGACCATGTACCATTCTTTTCTATTTGGTCAAGTTCCTCTTCCATAGCCTTAATCCAGTCTTCATCTTTGTGTGTCTCTTTGAATGTCTTAGGCTCAAATTCAGATATCATGCAAGAATTCTCTCTGACCTTTCTTCTTGTAGGTATACCTGCATCCTTATCCCCTATGATCTGCTTTGGATCATGATGTAGCTTTACATACCTAGGAATGATCTTAGGTGATTCCTCTTGCTTTTCCTCTTCATCCTCATCTTCATCTTCATCTACCACAGCATCTACCGGTGTAGGAGCACTGTTACTTGTACTTGGTTGTTTTGCAACCGGTTCCTAGAAGGTTACATTCGGTTCATCTACCACTCACTCACTACCGGTTTCCTCAGGTTTCTCAGAGGTCTCATCAACTCTAACATTGATACTTTCAACAATTCTTTGAGTCCTATTGTTAAAACACTTGAGAGCTTTGCTCTTGGTGGAATACCCTAGGAATATTCCTTCATCACATTTTGCATCAAACTTGCTTTGGTGTTCACTTCTCTTAATATAACACTTGCTACCAAACACTCTAAAGTAGCTTACTACTAGAGTCTTACCAGTCCAATACTCATAAGGAGTTTTATCCTTACCTTTCTTGATGAGTACCTAGTTCATAGTGTAGACTGCAGTGCTCACCACTTCTCTCCAAAAAGTATGAGCAACCTTCCCTTGAATCAACATCATTCTGGCTACTTCAACTACAATCCGGTTGTTCCTTTCTACTAGGCCATTCTGTTGTGGGGTCTGGGGGGCAGACAGTTGCCTCTTGATGTCATTCTCTTCACAGTACTTGTTGAATTCACCAGAAGTGAACTCACCTCCTTGGTCGGTTCTGAGGCATTTAATCCTCTTGCCACTTTCCTTTTCAACTTGTACTCTGAAGGCTTTAAATTTTTCAAAAGCTTTAGACTTGTATTTCAAGAATGTGACCCACACCATTCTAGAGCAATCTTCAGTAAGAATCATAAAGTACCTATCACCCTGAACACTCCTAGTTTTCATAGGACCACACAAATCAGTGTGTACAAGATCAAGTAAATTGACTGCTATGAAAGATTTACCTTTGAAGGTTGAGGAAGACATTTTCCCCAGTTGACATTCTCTGCATAAAGGATTCTTCGGTTTGTTCAGCACAGACAATCCTCTAACTGCCTTGATCTTACTGGCCTTCACAATATTATCAAAATTTACATGGCAGAGTCTCCTATGCCATATCCAACTGTCATCAAACTTGGCCATTAGACATTGAAAGATATTAGTATTTAATTGAAATAAGTTACCTCTGGTCTGCATACCGGTGGCCATCAGTTCACCACTCTTTCCTTTTATTTTTCACACTCCATCTTTGAATTCGAGAGTGAGTCCTTTATCATTCAGCTGGGGAACACTCAAAAGGTTATGCCTGAGACCTTCTACCCAATACACATTATCATCAGTACTTTTTCCATTTAGAGAGATGGACCCTTTGCCTTTTACCATACATGGTGCATCATTGCCAAATCGGACTACACCTCCATCATACTCTTTCAGAGAAACAAACTTTTTCCGGTCACCAGTCATGTGGTGAGAACATCCACTATCAATAATCCACTCATTATAATTATCAAAGCAGGAGACAAGAGCCTTCTTGTCTGACACATCTTCCTTAATGGCTACAAAGACTATGTCTTCACTTTCTTCATCTTCTGATTCATCATCAATGACACCTTCATCAACTGCAACAAAATAGTTTCTCCTATTTCCTCCTTTGAACTTTTTGAACTTCTCCAGTTTGTCCTTATTATCACTATTAGGACAGTTGACAACAATGTGTCCTATCTTATTGCAAGAAAAAACATTTCAAAGGGAGCTTACCTCTGTATTTTCCAGTCCCCTTAGGAAGTCTCTTGGCAAGAAGAGCTTCAAACACCATCAGGATCTCCTCATCATCCATATCTTTGCTTTGTCTAGGTTTACTGCTAGTACCAACTTCTTTTCCCTTTCTAGATAGTGTAGTAGATGCTCTAAAGGCCGATTCAGTCTTCTGAATACTACCATCATGTGGTCAACTTAATAATGATGGAGTCAAGAGATACCTTTGTCTTGTCGATAGATCTCAACTCCTGAATAACAACAACCCTTATTGCATAGACCAGTAATAAGGATCTCAAAAATTTGCTAACAACAGTGGGATCGTCTATTTTGCCTCCTGCACTCTTGATGTCTCCAATAATAATTTTAATCCTAATGCCATACTGCTGAATGGTTTCACCTTCAACCATCCTCATATCCTCAAATTTACCTCTAAGGATTTCTTCCTTAGCTTTCTTCACATGCTCATTACCACCATAGATGTTCTCTAGAGTATCCCATACTTCCTTAGGTGTGTCCTTGTCTTGAACATCAATAAACTCAATACTAGATAGACTGTTGATAAGATCTTCCATAACTTGCCCATTCTCCTGAATTTCTCTTCTTTGATCATCAGTGAGAGTATCGGTAGGGACAACATAAGTATTCTCAACATAGTTCCAGTGTTGAGAACCCATGCTTTTGATGTAGATCTTCATTCTGTCCTTCCATATCTTAAAGTTATCTCTGTTAAACTTAGGACCTTCCCTCTTCATCATTAGAATATGATCTTTTCCTCAAGTGGTTAAGCTTATAAGATAGAGGACCTAGAGGACACTCTGATACCAATTGATGAATAACGATGAACAGTAAATACCCCCAATAGATACTGAGAGGGGGGTGGGGGGGTTAATCAGTATAGACAAAAACTTCTCCAACAACTTAAACTGCAAAGATTGTACTAATTGGTAAACAATTTATCACCGATCTAAACCAAGGCACTACTAGTAAAACATAGTATGACTGTAAAAGACATAAATCGGTAACACTTAGATCTTCTCAAAACCTAATATCCCATCTCAACTTCACCCATATGCTTAAGCAAGTAATATGTCAGAAATGCAATGACCATTAGATTATCTTTCATTACTGCTTAACAGAAAATACTTAAAACATCACAAGAAAAAGAATCACACATAACACACAGATTTTTCATGTGGAAAACCAACTAGGCAAAACCACGGTGGGGATGAATACCCACAAGTTGTTCTTGAACTCTTCTGAATTTCACTCTATTAGGAGCCTAGTCTGGTTAAAGACTTTACAACAGGTTCTGCTAGGAACCGATCCTGCTAGGGATCACTTGGTTAAGGGATGGCTAAACACCCGGTTAGAGGTTAAAACCCTGTTAAAGGTTAGCTTGTAAGAGGATTTGAAGAACTCAATAATTTTTGAGTCACCCTTTTAAAGGATTTACAAAAAGCCTATTAAAGCTACCTGGTAAAAGGTTTTTCGAACTGCTAAAATGGTTAGAAGTCAAGAGGTAATGCACTGATATGGTAACAACACTTAATGCCAAGGCAAATCCACTTCAGTTCCTTTACTTCTGCAATCACACTCTACAAATCTCTACTCACTTCTTCGGTCTGGCAAGAATCACCTCACATACATTCATTTGCCAACAACTTCAAATGAACACCATCATCGATCTTATAGACAACAATTAGGTCGGTGGCCAAAACCTAAAACCCTAAGCATCTAGGCTAACAATACAATCGGTCCAATCCTGACCATTTAATCACATTACATAGGATAACACAATCTTGAACAAAACTCAAGATGTTCTTGATCATCCGTTCTTCACCTGCTTCTGGAAGCTGATAACCCATCACACGCTCTCCACCGTTTACTAAGATTTTGCACATTCCCAAGGTAAATAGAATCAATCTTCTTCATGCAAGATCCTCAAGGAAATCCTTCACGCGCACAAGGCTGACATGGCAACATGATCTGATCTTCATTTCAATGCTAACTCATCACAAGATGTCGTGGATCGAATCACACAGACTTGGAATGCATCAACAGGAAATCCTGAAGCCGAGACTACCAACTAGTAGTCATATCAAATGAAACCCTGATACAAACTTTGCATATACCAGTTCACTTTCCAATTTAATTACTTCAATATACCGGTTCACACTTTTAGCATATTGGCATCAATGACAACATACATTATTATCATGTACATATGCCAACATATTGGCCAACAACAGATATGGAAAAGAATAGGCTCGATATATGCATGCAAGGAAGCTGAAGATTCCTTTTGATCCTCTCCTCCATGAACATGAAGAAGTGGTTTTATGTGCATGGTTAAGAACAACAAGGTATTCAATGACTTTTCCCTTTGCCTCATTGGGACCTCATGCTAAGTTCATGGGTTGAGAATCTTTCAGAGCAACCTTGTGCTGCTATTGTGACCTCGTGCTAGTTCTTGGGTTGAGACTCAACTGTGGCTCGTGTGAAGTGGCTGAACAAGCTCTTCCGTCAACCTCTATGATGGTTCGAGGCACAAAATAATGAAATATCAACCCGCTATGATAAACAAGACAACTCATGAGACTCAGACCTTAGTCTATCCAAATTATGAAGGAGAATGGCTATTCTGCAAGCAGATTTCAAATTACCTGCATTATACAAGCAACACGTTGATTCACATCAAAGAACAACGAAGGAGGAATTTTGTTAGTTACTATAGTTAGAAATGCTCTGGTAGAGTTTCATGCCAAATATAGAAGCATAAAGATGCCTTGTGAAGTTTTCCAAACTCTGCTATGAAGAAACAAAGTCTCATCTCAGATATTCATATTAGCATCTCGTGATCATGCTGATGCACTAAGATATGAGTGTCAAATCATGTAATGGACATACATTGAAGTATAAAAGCTATAGGCTAGAAAAATATGCTCAAATTTGTGATAGTTGCAGAAGGTCTAGAAAGACTTTAGAAATTTCCTCGTAAGCAGATCCTGCTGGAGTAAAAGAGGTTTCAAAGTTTTGAGTTCCTACAATCATGTAGTATAAGGCACAAGATTATGAATATGCTCTGATGATCGACACTATGCTTCCAGAAGTTCATGATACTAAAATAGGATATATCAATCTGCAGGACATTCAAAAATAACTAACAGAAGGAGATAGATCGAAATTGTCCCGCAGGATAGCTAACAACAGGCTGGTGGATGCGGCTTGTTTTCCCATAGCAGTGCAATGTTCACAACTGTTGGTAGAACGTGCAAGAGGATATAACCCTGACACTACAGAAATAAGGACTATTGATGGACATTTGATAGCTAAGCTAGATGGAATTTCCATTGCCATTGTGCTCTGATTGCCATACAAGGAGAAATTCACTTGCATTGATAAGCAGAAGGCTTACCAGTATTTTAGTGACAACATAAGTAAATGTTTGAATAAATTAGCCAAAGAATGGATGGTGACATCATGAGGAGGACAATCTTAGTTTCCTAAAACACTTTATCACTCTCTTTTTATTAAAGATATCTTTCATATGATAGTCCTACTTCACAAAGTAATAGGCAGCCTTGATTCTACCGAATTCGAAATGTGGATGTACCTTTTCATCACAGTCATATCAGCTGGAAAACAATTCATTGATTGGGGTCGTCTTATTAGTGATTGCATACACAATCAATTGATCCATTTCAAGACAAGTCAATGCTTTCACATGTCTTCCTATTTGATATATGCAATCGCTAATTTAAGATCATGTCCAGGTTTGAGTGCAACTGGTGTTCTGAATCCAGAAACATAGATTTACGACTACTACAAGTAGCTGCAGTTGAACGAGAGCTTTGTGCATTTTATACAAGTGAATGATGCCTTTACAATGCTATCAGTGAGATTACTTCAAGGAAATACAACCATGAGGATATCAAAAGAAGCAATAACATTGATAAAGGAGTACGAAAGTTTCTTCATTCAATTTCCAAAATTCACCTACCTTCGAGTAGGGAGATTCGATGGCTATCATTATAGGTTAAAAAGGTATGTGGATGATAAGCTCTTCTTGATCAAGCTTTGTAGACAACTGATGTCGGTCCAGAAGAAATGCAGAAGTAGGAAGAGTAAAGGAGTTACCTTCCCGATTTGCCTTGGTCATTATAAATGTGAGTCTAGCTCAAAAGCAGAAGATGTAGAAAGGGCTCTAGCCAAAATCAATTTGTACACCTGTCATATGAGATTTCCCTTTGATAGCAAAGGATATATCAAGAATAATTTGAGACTTGGTCCTCGATACCTCCATTTCCCAAATATTGAAGACTTCTAGGAAGATTGTGAGGATGAATTTGAAGTTAGAAAAAAAGATTGGACAAGATTCACCTTGAAACAAATTTGTGATTTCAAGATGGAATGGATCATTGAAGGTGTTGAAGATGATGAATCAGATCTAATTGATCCCTTTTATTTTGAGGAGATCCAGGCTCAATCTCTTCCAACTATTAATTGGGCAAATATGGAGATTAGAGACATCAGAGAAAGAACCAATTTTGTGATCAAAAAGTCAGAAGCTTGGGTTAGAAAGAGGATAGCAAAAATAACTGCTATAAAGCCAACAAGTCAGAAGGAGACACCAAGGAGAAGTGACCATCAAGACAGTTCTACTTCATCAGTTCCTTCTCATACACCAATTGTGGATATTATTTCTCACCAGAAAAATCAACGAAGTGGCAAAGATGAAGATCCTCCAAGAAGAAATAATCTCCAAAATACATGCAAAGATGAGCCCAGACAAAAGAAGAAGAAATCAAGATCAAAGGACAAAGAAGAAGAATCTACTTCCAGAGAAGAGAAAGATCAAGATCTAGTAGAAGTCTGGGATGATCCAAGGCTTGATGAAGGTATACAAACTATGTCGCCTTCAATCCTCATTGAATCTTGTCATCATGAAATATAAGACCCTACTTCAACTATGGAGACCTCTTTCCTAAGGAATCCAGTTGATCAAATAGAAGAGGTTAGAGAGGAAGCAACTTCACTAGTACCTGAGCAACAAAATCTTCAACAAAGTAATATGAAATAGCCCTCAAAAAGTATTTCTCTCCCATGGCTAGAACAAAGCCTATTGAAAAAGAGAAGATTGGAGGAGTTAGTGGTTCCTGAATTCAACACAATATCAGATCTTTTTAAAAGACCTGAGAAGACAAAGAAAATCAAAGTGACTTCAAGAATAAAAACTGATTTGAATTCAGGAAATATGTGCCTAGAGATAGCTCGAACCATCGCTGAAAAAGATGTGAATGAAGCCACTCCTACAGATTTTGTAATGACAAAAATTGATATGGGTCCATCTACTCATGAAGCTGACATAGAAAATTTCAATGTTGTAGCTACAAAGCTAGTGGAGAGAACTGAAAAATAAAAGTAATCAAAGGATCAACTAAAGCAACAAGTGCAAAATTTGTCCTCCTACTTGAGGTCCATAGTTGACACTTCTACCATGCCACTTAATGTGGCTCACCAATCAGTTATTTTAGGTCCAAAAGGAGAGGTTGAAACAGATGTTATTGAAGGTCTTCAAAAGTATCAAGTTTATGGGAAAGTGACCGAAAATTGGGTGGCAAAAGTCAAATATCTTGCATTTGATTTCATTGTTAAGGCCAAAGTTGTTCATGATGAAGCCTTAATAAAGAAAGAAACCTTTGAAAAGGACCTGAAGAATGTTAAGAAAGAAGAAGTAGCTTGGAAGGAAATCATGAATGCAAACAAATGATGGAGATCAAAATGGACATCCTTGTAGCAGAGAAGATCCTACCTAATATTGAAGAGAATTACTTAGAGATATGGACAAAAAGTATAAGTTGGAAATTGGTGATCATCGATCAAGTTT
>NC_081411.1:52150476-52250294 GCF_030272615.1 Cryptomeria japonica
TTATCAACAATAACATTCCTCCATGGATGTCAATAAAGAGGGAGCACATAATGTTGGCAATGATTTTTCCAGGTATTTTATCATTTAAATATAGTCATCTAAATTTAATTATAAATATTGCAGTAAAATGGTCATAATAATTATGTAATGTTTGTGTTCATTTGATTAGGTAAGTACCAAGTTAAAGATATGAATGTATATATCAAGCCTCTTATTGACAAGTTGCTATAGTTATGGAATGGTGTCACTATGTATAACGTCTCTAGACCAATGAGACAAAGATAATTTCAATTCCATGCGATGCTTCTATGGACATACATGATGCCCTGGGGCTAACACATTTTTGTGGTATGTTATAGTGTTTAAGTTGTGAATGAACATTATAATTCAAAAAATTATCATATTTAATCCAAATATACATTATCTTGTAGGTCTTCAAACAAAGGGAAAATTTGCATGTCCTATTTGTGGTCCAAAGATGAAATCTTGTCATTCAAAAAGTTTAGGAAAGTAGTTGTTTGATGAGTATAGGCACTTTCTCCACAAAAATCATAAGTATCGAAATACTAAAAAACATCTTTTCAATGGGAAAGAAGAGAGTACATCAAAGCCATGAAGAATGACACCTCACCTATGGAAGTTGGAATATAATAGAATTAATCATCAAAGTAATGCCATTCCATCTATTGGTTTGTCATAAAACATCTTTTCTATTTTGTTTTGTTTACTAATGATGTGATTGATGATCATGAAGGTCATGAAGGCATAAATGACCACCTTCCTAAGGGACTAAAAATTTGTCCCCGACAATTTAGTAGGTTACCCTACTACGAGCAGTTACAAATTGTTCATTTGTTTGATAGTATGCATATTGGAAAGAATATAATAGAGACAGTATGGAAAATATTGGATGGAAGGCGTGATGAAGAAAAAATTGTCAAAATATGTAGTGACAATTAATGTAACCTTTTTTATTAATATTTTAGAGCATGTAGTCAGTGGTGAGCAAGTGGAGCATGATCTAGGTACACAACATCAAGAATGTGATGTTCCCCACTTAGGTAAAGAGGACCACTGTTATTGCTTTAAACAAATATAATTGAAATTGGTGTTTAGCATTAATTTAACCTTTAGTATTTCAACTCCAGATGATCTAGAGGGTGTTCAGCATGTTGAGGTTGTGGCTACACAAAATGATGTGGCCCCATCAGGTAAAGAGCACAACAATTATGTTCTCTAAATTAATGAAATACTTGTAACAATAATGTTTTTTTTTTTGAATTTAACCCATTTCTTTGTTATTGTAGAGGACCCCCCTTCACTTCAGTGTCCTCATCCTCAATATAGGACTAGGCATACATCGAGATCACGAGCAGTTGGTGGAACATCTACAGAGGGGGGAAATGATGAAGAAACTGATGTTCCACTTAGTCTTTTCATAGCTTCAAAGAAAAAACAAAGAAAGAAATGATTGTAAGCTAACTTATTTGATAATGACTAATTTTTATGTGTTAGTGAATGTAATTATGTGTTAATTAATGGTTATGGATGATATGTGTTAATTAATATTGATGAATGTTATGTGTTAATTAATGTTAATCAATGTAATTTGTTAATGAACATTATGTGATATTAATGAATGAATGCTATATTTTATTAATGGTAGAAAGAATGAATGAATTAATGTTATAAGATGTTAACAGGGAATTTAGAGTGATGTTAGGGTGGGGGAGGGGCGGCCAAATGAGCTTCCACCTTCACGTGGTTGGCCCTATTAAGTAGAGAATATTAAACTATTCTCGAAACCAAGTGAAGCTCAACAAGATAACACACTTTTCAATATTTCATTATGTTGCACAGTTAATCTTATTGAATAATGTATATTGAATCTTAATTGCAAGGTCCAATAGAGCCAACACGAACAACAACACCACAAGTTACTAGGAATAATGAACTCCCATATTGTCCTGTCTGTACACGAACAATATGAGTTGCTTCTAGTGCTGATATCCAAGGTAGGACTGCAAAATTTATGAACATGCCTCATCCTTGTAAGTTTTTTTATTACTTGTAAGTCATGAATATTGCTCTTTAGTTGATTAAAATTAAATGAAAATTTTTAATGAATACACAAAACTATATACATTTGCAGGTGCACCATGGTTGAGATGGTCCAACTCCCTAGTCTCACTCTATGACTAAGATCATGCCATATCTAAATCAAAGACATCTCAAATACATTGTTGGTGGAAAGCTGCAAAATGTCATTTTCATACATAAGCAAGACATACACAATTGGGCACAATCACCAAGAGAATGGTAAAAAGTGTGTTTGAGATTGTATCATGGATGCTTTTAAGGATTGTATCATGGATGCAAAAAATATCTTCATTAATTCTTGACTCATGATTGCTATAATACTTCTTTAGACTTCTCATGTCATTTGTTGCACTTCTTCACTATTTTGGACTGAGTTTCAACTATGTATTTTCCTTGACTTATGATTATACCTAGCTTTGTCCTATCTTTGTATGCTTCCTCTTTGAATTGTGGTTGTAGCTTTGATAATACCTTTTTAATGTTGCACTATTTGTAAGGAGGACAACTCCTAATGCATGTTGTAAATTGTGTTCTAGTGACTGAGACTAACCTTTTTGTACTTGATGTTTTTGACTAGTTGTTAGAACCTCTGACTTTGATGCTTGTGACTTAATAGAACTAGATGTTTCTTGTATGCATACTTGGTCAAGGACTATATTATGATTCTATAGGGCTACAAACTAAGATTATTTATTGTATTGAGTTGCACATTTGATATGAGTTGCCCTATGATTGCTATGCCTCTTGAGGTTATAAGGTGTTGTTCTTGTCAGGTTTTGACAATGCTGCAACAATAATGTGTTATTTGTTGTTAAGGTTTGAAAAGACCTTTTAGAAACTCATACCCTACTCTTTTTCACTCAGTAGACTTGATTACTGTCATTTTATTTGGTACTAGGTATGACTGCCTACTGGCTTTACTGTAGACTGCAATCTCTCTAGACTATATTTTCTGAGTGTTGTTGTTCTATACTTGACCATCTATTAGGAAAACATAGCTTGAAATGTCCAAAACAATTAATGAATGACTATACTATCACCAATCTATCTTGAAGATTTGACTACCCTTTAGATTATGATTATGACTATCATGATATTTCATGAGACTGCTCTATCCCCATATGAAACCCTTTGTTCCCACAAATCAATGCTTTGAACTTGACTGCAACTTTATAGTGATCACTGTCTTTGTACAGTAAGCTTGCTACTTTCTCAACTTTTGATATATTGGAGGCTCCTAGGATGGTTTCTATCTTATAGTCACAATACCTTGCTATAATTTGCAGCTATTCTATGTTTATTTGTTTTCTATGTTTATTTGTTTTCCACTCTTAACTCATAGTTCAACTGAATACGGTTCATCTTGGAATCAATGCACATCAGTTATAATCAGATTACAACCAGTTGCCATGGTTGCAAGACTTGAAGAAGGATTCTTATCATCAATTAGATGCATACTTTTGGGAATATACAAAGACAAAAAAATATATTAGAATCGCATTTTTTGTTGAGTCATAATATGATGTTTTAATTTAGCTAAATAAGGGAACCAATGTTGTATTAGGTTTAATTCCATGATGATAGTTGAAGCTTGTTAGAGATAAGGGATTTGTAGCAATTGGCTTGTTAGGTTATGTCACAATCCCATGAAGGTCCTTGTAAATCGTTAATATCAGTAGACATGAGACTGTTATGTAATGAATTGGATCAGCTAAACCTAGAAGTTCTATAACCAATGAATCAACTGACTCAAGTGTATGTTAATTATCTTATGATGGTCATTTATGACCGCTATTCTTAGTAGACATTAAGCAGTTCACTAGATAGTTGGTTAGTAAACCAGTGAGTTAGTTGGCTCAAGTGTATGCTATTTATCATATGATAGTCATTAATAACCATTATTGTTAGTACACATTAAGCAGATGGCTTGTTTAGATGGTTGGTAACTAGTGAGTTTGTTGAGCTCAAGAATTGGATGTACAAGTCGAGCAGGGGATGTGAACACTAACAACACATTGGTGCTTGCAATGTTAAAACCTTGGCTAAGATGGTGATGCTTTATCTAAGTGATTGTTAGATCACATGAACTAGATACACCTACTAGTCAGATGGTCATAGTAGTTAGGGGTTACCTATAGTGTGTGACTAACTAGTTGCGTGTAGGTTTTGAACACCAAGATCAGATGGCCAGATGTAAAAGAGCCCCAATCCTTAGAATGTACCCTCATGAAGGGTTGGATCTCTTCCAATTGGAAGGGGAATGGGAGATTGGCAAGACTATGATTGAATGGAGAAGCCCTTGATGATGCTCTCCCTATTCCAAACTATGTCGAGGCTTGATACAAAAAGTTTCAGTTGGGAAGTTAAATGAATTGTAACCTTTGAACCTTTATCTCTTCCCTCAAAAATGAAACTTGCCATTTGAATTCCTTTCTCATATTGACTAGCTTAATAATATTTGTTCAATTTTTTTTATCGTTAAAAGATTACCTTCCTTTTAGATAAATTAGTTAGATTCTTATTATGTTGAAGAACATTTAGTTAGTTTTCTCCTTCAACTAAAGTAGTTATGTTTTATTTTGAAATGCTCAATTTTTTATCTTAATATAGATCACAATTTATTTTCTTTAAGTATAGAATTAATGGAATATTACATATGGTATTAGAGCAACCAAGTTCAACATTAAACCTCAGGCTTTCCACCTATAAACAAAACTATATACATATGCAGGCGCACCATGGTTGAGATAATATGCAGGCGCACTATATACAAAACTATACTCACAAGTAAATCTTTTATTCAAATCCACAATATGAAACACAGAGTTTTACTGGAAGAACACAAGTAACCTTATCTGCTTTAGATAATATCACAAGAAACTGCCTACAAAAAGATGTAGTAATCCACAACATATACACAAAGGAAAGACGACTGCTTATATTATGTATGTTCACATAATGGTACAATAGTAAGCCTGAGGCTATATTGTACTTCTTCTCTAATGATCCTTATTGTTACAAAAATTCCCTCATTTATATGAGGGTATACATTGTCACCAAGCATCGTGGCTTTTCAACACATAACTATTAATTAGCACTTTTGTTAACAAACTGGAAGATAAACAAGTTCGACATTCCTATGTGTTCAATGTACTTATCATCTTTATACATTAGAATGTCATTGTTTAGTATCTTCACGTCACTTTCTATCTGAAAATGATTGGATAGAATATGGTTAACACAAAGTGAAAATTCTTTGTCCTGATCCAACTCTACTACTGTGCGATTCTTCTCATCACTGAACTCTTGTTTCCATTGTTCCAATGATACTAACTCACCATTACTATAAAACGAGGGCACTCTAGGGGTATTCCCATCATCCAACCTCTGAAGCTCTTTCCTTAATTGATTTTCCAATTCATCATGGGACTTCAAGTAAGCCTCGACTTCAATTTTCTCACCTGGATTCATCAGACTATTGTCATTCATCATGCCTTCCAACCGAGACCTGAGCCTTTCATGCTCTTTCAAATCTTTGATTGTTCTAGTGTATGTCTTCTAATAGATTTCTGCAACTTGCACCATACTTTTGAATCTATGCTCAATGACCTTGAGAACTAACTTATCCATCTTTTGTTGTTCCTTTTTTACTTGCCGAGATGTCTTTTCGGCCCTGTTCCTCCAATACATAGCATCTGTCAAGGCATCCATGGCATCTCTATCAACATTGTATGTCATCCTTGTTTGACTGGTACCTATATCAATCTGAAGCAATCTTGCTTGCAGCCTCTATTTTTCTTCATCAGTTTTATCATATAGGCTTTTGTATGTAGAATTTTCTAGGACCAAAAACTCTATCTGATCTTGGTTCAGTTTAGCAACATCCAAATTTAGTTTGGCAGTTGTTCTAGGGTCAGTCTTTCCAACCTGCTACACCATCAAATGTCAAAAAGCTTCTTCTATATCAACCAATATAGGTCTTTTATCTTTGGGATAGATAGCCCACTATAGAAGAGCCTTTTGATCTGGATCATATCTTGATCCTCTAAAGAGTTTATCAATCTCTTTTGGAATCATTTTCTTACTTGGGTCCTATTTCTTGAGGAATCCATCAAACAACAAGGTAGATTTCATGTCCCATCTAGAGTATAATAGCACACCAGCTTCCTTAAGCAACTATCTTCCCTTCTCAGGTGTCATTTCTCTCATCACAAGATCCATCTCCTCTTGTAACTTTTGAAGCTATTTCTCTTCTTTACTATTTCTCATGTTATTCATAATTTGAGATCCTTTATGTTGATAGAGGAATGCAGTCAAATCCTTGGAAGCAATGAAGTCACTATTAGCAATGAAATCCTCATGCTCCAGGAATTTGATGTCAGCCACTTCTCGGACATTCAGTTCTCCTATTTCCAAGTCTATTAGTGTATCCTCTGCATAACCAAGGGGGTAATCCTCTTGAGGAGTGAATGGAATGATGCCAGATGTGGAAGCAGGAGACATATGAGCCAAAGGATCTGCATTCCTAATAGTATAAATGTAATCCCTAAAAACATGAGGCAGGACTCCCTCAAGTATTTCCAATTCATGCTTCATAAGTTTGTTGGCCAACTCCAAGGGGTCTTCAATCTTTTGTAGAACATTCTCATCCATTTTCCTTCTAAAAATATTCCATTTATAAGCTTGCATTGCTTTCTCAAACTTTATTTCACTCTGGCCTCTTCTCTGCTAATGTTCTTAATGAGGTCAACCAGTAGGTAAGATTTATGCTCTCCAACCTTCAGCTTTTGTTATGACTAGGCTATCCTTATGTATCCTTCAGGATCAAAATTGGGCCTTGGATCCCCCATAGCCATGCCATAATAATCCAATTTTGTTTGCAGTAGGCCCTTACTCTTTGAACTTTTCACAATAAAATCTGAAAATACTAACAAACCTAGTATAATTGATTGTTTCCCATGGCTTGTCAGATGTTCTGTACTCACTATTGACAGTTGTCTCATAATTTCTAGACAAGCCACTCTTTTAGGGACTGTAAGTGGTAGTAAGTATGGTCTCCCTTCCAACCCGTATACCCCGACTTATGTGCAATCTGAAAAACAATACCAATCTCCCCAATTGTGTTCAATTGAGGGATCTTCAGTGAAATCTTTTGGTCTTAGGAATCTTTGAACCTCTAGTGCAAGGGCATGATTGCACAGGCATCCCAATAGTCTATATAATGGCTTGACAAAGAACTCCTCAAAATGCCAATATTGATTATTCACATACCTCTGGTCCCATGAAGAAACCCATAGTTGCACTAGTTTTCTCATCCCAGCATTATCATATGTCCTGGCACATAACTCTTCTGGCCATAATGCTTCATCTTGGCCCACGTACAATAGCATATGCATAAGTAAGGAATAATGCTTGAAATGAACATTGATGACATCCCCCTTTAACGTTTGTAACCCATGATTCAAAATCTCAACCAAATAAGCAGAAAAATCAAAGAAGCGGGAGTCCGTAGACTGCAAATTGACACAAATGACCATGGCTGAAATATCCATCAAAGGATGGGCTTTTATCCCTAGAACTTGGGCAACACAGTATTAGGTATACCTGAAATATAGATGGAAAGAGTTGACATCATAGGGAGCTTTGTCATCCTGACCTAGTGGCACTAAGGACCCTGCATTCCTAGGTCTATGTATAGGGAGTCTCCACATTTTGTAAATGTGCTCTAGGTTAAAATATTCACTTGTTAACTTCTTGAGGTCATTCAATTCTTCAAATCCCCAATCCAACTCGAACACGGTGTTAGTAACCTCCTTTGTGATTGCAAGAATTGGCTCACCCATGTAGTTATATATGGTCATGGTTTTAGGGTCATAATTGTTTGCCAATGCCTCATAATTGTTTTCCAATGCCTTCATGAGCTCCACATTCACAAATACATTAGCCACAACTAACCTTCCTAAGTTCAATCACCATAAATTGTTGATAGGTTGAGGGGCAACTCTTCTGTTGTACCCATATATGAATAATTCATACCCTCTCAATTCTATCCATATGTCTCCAAGATCCTCAAACCGGTCCTCTAGGCCTTCCTCATGAACTCTAATCTTCTTGGACCTCAAACTGGATCATGGCCACTGGTTAATCAGATCTTGGGCCAAAGAACACCCTTCCCTTTTCTGTCTTTTAGGTTTTTCTTCTACAGTGATAGGTTCTTTTCCCTTTCTGGTCTTATTAGTTTTAGATGATGATTCCATTTGAATTTTAAAAAAGAGGTCTATGTGCAAACAACTTACTTGGAATTACTGAGCTTTATCTATGAATTCGCCCAATTCCTTCTTTCAGTTCGTCGCCTATGAATTCCTTAATGATATGTCCTTTGATGTTGATCCACTACTTATGGCATATTTAATCAGTTAGTAATGGCGGTTTGGACAACGGTCACTCGGGCACACATTTGAATTTAATGGCGATGTGACTTTCCCTGGGATTTGTTTCTAATTTTCATGGCAATCAATAATCATTTCGATGAGCATATGTCTTTCGATCATTTGTTTCTTTAGTCCATCGATCTCTTTGTTTCTATCAACAATACTTTTGTTTTGAATATTACTTCGATCAAGTATTTTTTCCCTTCATCGAAATACTGTATTCAGTCAATATGGTTGTCTCCTCATCGAAACATATCTGATATCCATCGGGTCTTATGTCAAAGAAACCTTGGGATTCGGTGTCCTCCTTTATTTTTCCATCGAAATACTTCTTTCATTGATATCACTATGCCCTGTTGATGAATGAGTCTATTATCTCACCAAAGCTTTTCTTTATTTTCCCTTATCGTTCTTCACTGATAAAGTTACATCGACAAAACCATGCATACTGAGAACATGCCTTTTAACCTCCTCAAAACCTATATCCTCATCGATATCTTTTATCGATGTAGCTTCCTTTTGTCTGATTGATATTATTCTTTCAATGAAAATGCTCCTTTCGGTGGGTCCTTTTTATGTTGCACCGATAGTATTATTTCCTTGAGAACTTTTCTCGTCGATGAAGATCCTCTCTGCTTTCTTTGATATCTTTTGTCGATGAAGTTATTATCTTCAGTGAGTCCTTTCTGGAATTCATCAGTGTTTCCTTCCTTCGATGGCTCTTTTATATCGATGAGACATCGCTGGGTCTCATCGATACCTTTTGAATTCGGATCGATATTATTCTTTCGATGAAAATGCTCCTTTCAGTGGGTCCTTTTTATGTTGCACCGATAGTATTATTTCCTTGAGAACTTTTCCCATCGATGAAGACCCTCTCTGCTTTCTTCAATATCTTTTGTTGATGAAGTTATTATCTTCGGTGAGTCCTTTCTAGAATTCATCAGCGTTTCCTTCCTTTGATGGCTCTTTTATATCGATGAGACATCGCTAGGTCTCATCGATACCTTTTGAATTCAGATACCTTCTGAATTCAGATTGATATTATTCTTTCGATGAAAATGCTCCTTTCAGTAGGTCCTTTTTATGTTGCACGGATAGTATTATTTCCTCGGGAAATTTTCCCGTCGATGAAGACCCTCTCTTCTTTCTTAGATATCTTGTGTCGATGAAGTTATTATCTTTGGTGAGTCCTTTCTAGAATTCATCAACATTTCCTTCCTTCGATGGCTCTTTTATATCGATGAGACATCATTGGGTCTCATCGATAATAATTTTTTTTTTTGATAAAAATTATCATCGTCGGAATTACGATGAATACCAAGCTTTCAACCAATAATGTAATCGACAGACATACAATGTCGATTACCATCAGCAGAGTCCATTAGATTGTCATATTTCTGATGGGCATGGCATCGTCGACCAATCCGATGCTGAGTTTTTGACAGTTGATTTTGTCAGCACTTCGACGAAAATTCATCGTAAATCTGAAAAATGACCGTCGGAAATCAGCTCCGAATGTACTAGTGCTCATTCACATTTTTTCTACTACCAATACTGCGTACAAGGTACTGAAACTATTAGCTCACTGCCCTACCATAACTTTTCTAAGGCGTAGGAGCGCATACACAGTAATTATTACTTGTAAGCACATACGGGGTACTGAGGCCATTATTCTCTACCCTGCGATAACATTTTATAGGCTTAGGAGCGCATACGTGCTACTTATTAGTACAGAATGGGAAAAAAGAATACCATTGGGCTTTCCAACATTTTATGGACTAATAGTGCATACGCGATACATAGACATAGTTTTAGTTGCCCAAGAGCCTCAATGGCCTCAAAAGAAGTTTTTTAGGTCGTTGAAGGCCCTACTGGAACCGTGTCTACACTTCTATCATTGTTTTATACATAGAAGTAAGTGAATTTTTTGTTTTTGCATGATTTCAAATGATTGAATTGTTGTTCTTATTAGTTTTGTCAATAGTATTATGATTTTTTAATAGTTTGATTCCAAAAAATAGTGATAAGATGCATATTTATGGTTATTTATTTGTTTATGAACTATTGTTTACATATATATGTAATATGATTCTATTTAGGACAACCGATATCAACCATGGGAAAGAACAAACGAGGAATGATGGGACAAGGAGAGGCTCAAAAGGAAATATAAAGACAACGTATGAAGAAATTTCGTGACGTAAGAGCAATGGGAGAAGAAGGTATATTATCCTCAACATCTCAATTCGATTTACCAAACGAACATAATGCACCTAAGGCAATTGAAAAAGAGACATTTGATTTACCGTATGAACCTAATGCAATTGAAGAAGATACGACAATGAATAATCAATTAAATGATGAACATACACCTTCTCTATTTGATGAATTGAATGTACATAATGCACCGATGTTAACACCTCCTAGAATCATTCATAGGAAACCAGAGTATCTAATTGACATTGATGAGAATATATTGAAGCCAATACCCAATAAAATGAATGAATGAACTTGTAGGAGAATGGTTAAAAGAATATGGCAAAACTATTTTGAAAACTTAAATCAAATCGCAAGATGTCAATTAATTGTTCAAATGATTAAAAATTTGAATTTTAGAGAGAAAATGAAAATTCTAGGCCTAAGATCATCTGAAAGTAACAGTGAAAGAACTATTGTGAGAAATATATTTGATGCATATCAATCTATTGGTTCAAAATCATGTACTAAAGATTCTAATGCTACTTGATGTGTCATTACATCAACCATAATGAGCAAGAAAATATAAAAAGATCATTTAATAAGAAAAACAAGTAAGTCATTAAACGTTAGTAGAACAACATTAAGTAAAACATTAAAGAGGTGGGAAAAAATAGAGGAACCTAACAATAATTCTCTTTGGGCATTCTCGAGTAGACTACCACGCAAAGACAAGGTTGTTGTTGATGCACTAAGAACATTAATTGAAGATTTTTGGCATGACAACACAATAGTTTCACCCAACCAAAGAGATGTTTTTAGAAGGTGAATTGGGTCTACAAATCGTAAGCCACATGCCATACACTATTTGGATATGACTCAAACTAAATTTTATGAAAGATTCCTTCAAAAGTTTCCTCAAATAAGAATTTCTCAATTTTTTGAAATGGCAAAACCTTTTTATATTAAGATTAGTCATGTACGCACCATGTGTTGTTGTAGGATGCATATTGAATTTTCCATGCACTATGATATTTTTTGTCATATTTGTTCTACTTTGCACACTAAAAATGTTTTGTAGGAATGTAATATACAAGAACCTCCTAAGTCGGTAAGAGAATTTATTTCAAGTGTTCTATGTAATAGACATGATGGTTGCATTTATTATAAGATGCCTTGTTTGGAACATTCTTGTGTGAATATGTGGTGGTTTGCAATGTTTCCAAGATGCGTACATTTGGAGAGCACACATGAAATTGGTACAAAACTTGTTTCTTTTGGAAAATACAAGACAGTCACATATGGAGTTAAAGATGGAAAATATTTGAAGAGATGTGAGCTAGTGAAAAATGATATATGTGTAGCTGAATTTATGAAAATGTTTCAAGAGAAACTAGTTTATGAGTACATAATACATACACATAGAGCTCGATGGTTAGATGAGATATTCAAGTTATGTAAGGACACATTTCCTCTTGGCACCATTGTCTCTATCATTGATTTCACTGGAAATTATACACTACAACCTCAAAATGAAGTGCAATCTATGTATTATCACTCTACACAAGTTTCTATTTTTGTACACAACATTCATGCATGCAGATGATAGCACAAAGGAGGATAGAAAGGTTGTAAGAGAGTATCACTTCTACATAAGTGATGATCGCACTCATTCATCAGAGTTTGTACAAGGATGCTTTAAAGTTTTCTACGATAGTGTGAGGGAAAAGAACATACGATACAACCGACACTTAATATGGTCAAATAATTGCACTGCATAATTCAAGAATGCAAGGATGTTTTATTGGTTGACAAGGATGCATATGAGAAGTGGTGTACAACATTTTTAGAATTTCACTGAGGCTAGACATGGTAAGGGAGAGCATGATGGTGTAGGAGAATGTGTGAAAAGAGCCCTAGCTAGAGAAGAATTGAAGTACGAAGGTGGTGCTGAGTTGATAGATGCAGAAACAATTGTGCAATGGTGTAAGTCTACAATGGGTCCTGGTAATCCAGGTACTTCAATGGTTCATAGGTATTTTTGGTTGATCACTAAATCTAACATTGAAAACTATCTATATTGTTGTACAATTGCAGGATTGAGTGACATGCACTCATTTATGAGTTCAAATTCAAGTTCAGTGGTAATTTATAAGAGACAGATGGTATCTTTTTGCTCTTCATGCATGTATTGTTTGTGGGAAGAATTTGAATCACAAGAGTGGGTTGACAAATGGTCTTGTAGAGTGTTGGTTCCCATTGATTCATATCAAATTCCCAAAGCACTACAAGTGAGCCAAATCGAGACATCAATGGATTTTGACCATGTATCCGACCTAGTGGATTTAGGTGATTTTTTGAGTTAATTTTTTTGAAAGTATTCTTTTTGGTTCATTTTGTTGTACATCATACTTTATTTTTGGTATTAATTAACACTTTATAAAATGTAGGTCATGTGTATATAGTTGTTGCAGAAGAGAATAATGAAGAAGGAACAAATTACTATTTGTGTTGTTGTGTTGAGCCAAAAAGAAAATTGACAACCACAATCATTGATGTAAAGGGTATTGAGTACCCAATAGGGTTTGTTGTCGTGACAAGAACATGGCTTCGGAGATACCCTATCAATAATTCTGATGTTTGGTTGTTTGAGGACTTTGAAACACACAGACATATTCTTCATTTCTCTAACCTTGTTGTTGCAATAAATATTCATTTGATGAAGTATTGTGGTAGACCTCATAACATGATTCTATGGAAAGTTCATGAATCTAACAATGAGGGAATACTTGACACAATACGGGTTAGAGCCAATCCTGAAGGCTCACTTGATTGATTCTATGGTTCATAGTAGAACGATTTTGTGAATTTTGTATAAATTATCGATGAATTGTTCTATATTCATTTTTTATATATATAAATGCCCATGAGATGATTTTTACATGTTTAGGGGCATAATTTTGTATCTTTAAATGGAAATGAGCTGATTTGTACATATGTGCATGCTAAATTTTGTATATTAAAATGGCGATGAGCTGAATCGCACATATTCTAATGCCAAATTTTGTATAAAAGCCCATGAGATGATTTGTATATTAAAATGATGATGAGCTGAATAGCACATATTGTAATATAAAATTTTGTATAAAATCCCATAAGATGATTTGTAAGACATTTTTTTGTAAAATCAAATAGCCAAGAGTTGATTTGACCATATTTAGAGCCAAATTTTTGAATAATATGTGACAATGTTTTGTGACTATTTTATGTGTCAATGTTTTGAGTATATGTGATGTGTCCCTAGTCAATCATGAGCATTCTTAATTCTTGTATAATCATGGAGAATTATTTGAGTCATTATCAGGTCAAAGGGATCATACATTGAGACTAGATACAATTTGAGCAAAAAATGTCAAAAAAGTTGTCAAGCAACTTCTACATTGCGTCAGTATGGTATGACTCTCAATGTTTTGGCACTTTGGGATGAATGAGAGGTGCATGCCTAGTATAAAACTATGCACCCAGATGCGCTCATGACGTCGGTTTGTGCACATGATGAACTGAATCAATTCTAGTCAATCTTGCAACTTTGCATTGCATGTAACTGACAATTTTTGTAGCAGGCGAAAAAATGCTACCAATTGAACCTGGCTCCGATTAATAAAAAATAGAGATAGCCCATTGTAGATGAGCCTCACATAACCCCAAAGGTTAAAACAGATCAACCATATGTGTCCTGGATTTCAAGAAATAGTTCGTCAAATTTTGACAATTTTTTGGACTCAGAGCACTTGAGAGATCACTTTGGTACAGTATCACTCTTAACATTCCAGTGCTTTGGGATGCATGACAAGGGAATTCTTAGTATAAACCTCCCTCCCTAGATGTGCTCGTGACATTGGTTTGTGCACATGACGAACTGAATCAATTCTAGCCAATCTTACAACTTTGCATTGCATGTAACTGACGGTTTTTGCAGCAGGCGAAAAAATGCTACCAATTGAAAATGGCTCCGAGTTGTCAAAAACTAAGATAGGCCATTGTAGAGGAGCTTCACACAACTCCATGGGTTCAAAAGGATTGACTATATGTGTCCTAGATTTTGAAGAAATAGTCTGTCAAATTTTGACATTTTTTTGGACTCATGGCACTTGAGAGATTGCCCTGATATGGTATGACTCTCGATGTTTTGGTGCTTTGGGATGCATGAGAGGGGCATACCTAGCGTAAACCTTCCCACCTAGATGTGCTCATGATGTCCTTTTTTGCACATGATGAACCAAATCAATTCTAGCCAATCATGCAACTTTGCATTGCATGCAATTGACAGTTTTTGTAGCAGGCGAAAAATGCTACCAATTGAAAATGGCTCCGAGTCATCAAAAACTGAGATAGGCCATTGTAGAGGAGCCTCACGCGACCCCACAGGTTCAAATGGATTGAACATATGTGTCTTGTATTTGAAGAAATAGTCTATCAAATTTTAATAATTTTTTGGACTCATGGCACTTAAGAGATCGCCCCGGTACGGTATGACTCTCGACGTTCTGGTGCTTTAGGATGCATGAGAGGGGTATGCCTAGTGTAAACCTACCCACCTAGATGCTCTCGTGATGTCATTTTGTGCACACGATGAACCAAATCAATTCTAGCCAATCTTGCAACTTTGCATTGCATGCAACTGACGGTTTTTGTAGTAGGCGAAAAAATGCTACCAATTGAAAATGGCTCCAAGTCGTCAAAAATAGAGATAGGCCATTGGAGAGGAGCCTCATGTGACCCCATGAGTTTGAACGGATCGACCATATATGTCCTGGATTTGAAGAAATAGTCAATCAAATTTTGACAATTTTTGGACTCATTGCACTTGAGAGATCGCCTCGGTACGGTATGACTCTCAATGTTCCGATGCTTTGGGATGCATGAGAGGGGCATGCCTAGTGTAAACCTACCCACCTAGATGTGCTCATGATCTCATTTTGTGCACACGAAGAACTGAATCAATTCTAGCCAATCTTGCAACTTTGCATTGCATGCAACTAACGGTTTTTGCAGCAGGCAAAAAAATGCTGCCAATTGAAAATGGCTCTGAGATAGGCCATTATAGAGGAGCCTCACATGACCCCATGGGTTCAAATGGATTGACCATATGTGTCTTGGCTTTGAAGAAAAAGTCCGTCAAATTTTGACAATTTTTTGGACTCATGGCACTTAAGAGATCGCCTCGGTACGGTATGACTCTCGACGTTCTGACGCTTTGGGATGCACGACAGGGGCATACCTAGTGTAAACCTGCCCACCCAAACATGCTCGTGACATTAGTTTTTGCACACAATGAACCGAATAAATTCTATCCAATCTTGTAACTTTGCATTGTATGTAACTGAGGGTTTTTGTAGCAAGCGAAATAATGCTACCAATTGAAAATGGCTCCGAGTCATTAAAAACCGAGATAGGCCATTGTAGAGGAGCCTCACACAACCCCATGAGTTCAAATGGATCAACCATATGTGCCTTGGATTTCAAGAAATAGTCCATCAAATTTTCACAATTTTTTGGACTTAGGGCACTTGAGAGATCGCATCGTTATGGTATGACTCTCGATGTTCTGAAACTTTTGGATGTATGACAAGGGCATGCCTAGCATAAACCTACCCACCTGGATGTGCTCGTAATGTCAGTTTGTGCACATGATGAACAAAATTTGTTCATTACAAGCGTGAGGGTGCTCTAGCACCAAACATATATTGTTGTTTATATTCATATTGTTGATTTTTGTTGGTTATATTCATATTGTTGATTACATATGCAAATATTCATTTAAATTTATAAAAGGGAAGCCACCAAATACAGCGAATACGCAAAAATGAACTAAATACAAGAAGTTTTGTAGGGTTAATTAAACATTTTATAAATTTTATCAAATCATATTCCATGATTACAATGTTTTATATCATATATTTTTGTTGTTTATATTCATATTGTTGATTACATAGGCAAATGATCAATTAAATTTATAAAAGGACAACCACAAAATACAACAAATACAAAATAATGAACTCAGTACACATTTATTGGATCGAATATCGATATTTATATATATAAAAAAAAAGCATGTCTGCCAAGTCAATACAAGTATTACAAAAATGTCGCATATGCCATGTCCAAATCGATATACAATAAAAATGTAGAATATATCTACATGTATTGGTCATTCCATGACCAAAACTAACACTATACGATCCTAAACTTGTGGTGGATCATCAAAATCAAGCCTCTTCGATGCAGTACACAGCTCTGTAGATGGTTGCAAAACCACAATTCAAAAGCCAAGTTAGAATTCTTTTGTAGAAAATAGTTCACAATTAATAACATAACTATGCATTTAACTATAATTCCTTTGTAATTGAAATGTAGATTACCTCATCGACTAATCTAGGAGCTAATGTCTTTGCTCTCCTCTCCTTGTCACTCTTAGGAGTTTTCTTAAAGACATACTTAAATGGATCCACATTATGGTCGTACCGCGAAGGGATCTATTGTAGATTAAATGTACAAATAATACAATGTACAAACATAAATATATCAAAAACACTTAAAAGCTATAATATAGAGAACAATAATGTACCTATGCCTGAGAAGCTTCTCCAATGGACTGAGGATGGCTCACCATCGATATAGAAACTGTTGCTATTACCTATACAAAAAATGTTCAAAGATTAAATACAATTAATTTTGCATATCAAACAAAAGTGTACCGGATCCTGAGATGCTTCTCTAGTGCACAGAGGAGGGTTCACCATTGATGAAATAGGTATGGATATTTCCTGTATGAAAAAATTCTAAGATTATAATATATTAGAAGTTCACATGTATGTGTGCATATAATCATGAAATCAAGAAAATAAAGTAGAGATACATACCTCTGCCCTCTCTTGATCCACGGGCGAATTAGGTGCATTCAACAAATCCACATAGCTCAATGGTCATTGTAAATGTAAAATAGACAAAAAACATTAATCAATCTACAAACCCCAACTAATACTTGATTTCAACATTTTCAAACAATTGTACAACTAAAAATGTGTTCAATTACCTTCTTCCCACATTTTGGTATCTTTGAGGAATTCTTTTTCTTCGACGAGCCTTAGACGCGGAGGGGGTACCCTAAAAAAAATAAAATTAACATGAGATATTAGTACAGATAATAAATTAAACATAATTTTAAAAATAGAAAATGAAATTACTTGCATATTCCATCAAATGATAGCCCATCGACATAGAATTGACGACACCTATCCTTAAAGCTTCCCCATTTGGTAATTTGTGTGGAAACAACTATGGCACCACTAGCTAATGTTTCTAGGCTAGTGGCGAGGGATTGATGATGCTCAAGTTCAAATGTTTTCAATTTAACAATTAGTCTATTGATTTTAGACGTATTTTTTCCTAATTGATTAATTAATTGCTCCTGTGTTTTGGGTGTGTGGTCAAAAGGAGGAATTGGGGGTTGTTCTTTTGGGTTTTCATGAGGTGTATTTGGTTGTTCTTGTGGGTTTTCAGGAGGTGCATTTGGTTGTTCTTGTTGTGGATTAGAAGAATCTAGTTTTTGAAAAAAAAAAAGAAAAAACCTAATCAAAATTAATGAAATTAAATTCAAAATGTAAAACAAATTAAACAAATGGGAAAGAAAGACAAAAAAAAAAGGGAAAAACCTTGATCCATAGCTTGGAGGAGAAATCTAGTACCCCGTTCATGGTTTAGGAAATAAAATGAAGAAAAATGAAGTAAAAACGCGCTATTCACGGGTAAATAAGACCCAATCTTTTTTTTTTTTTAAATTAACGAGCACCGTGTATGCAGTTATCTTTGGATTATTAGCACGTACACGCTCATTTTCCTATAAGTAGCGTGTATGCGCTCATTTTCCTAGGTGTAGCGCATATGCGCTCATTTTCCTAAAAGTAACGTGTATGCGCTACCTTCTCTAGGCTTGGGAATAACAAACCTAAGCGAGTACGCGGTGAATTCAAATTTTAGAACCGCGTACCCAATGCTTGTTTTTCCAATTTTTTTTGGGGTTGTATCCACTTTTCTGACCACCATCTTTGTGCACATACCCCAAGGTCTTACTGGTATTGTCAAAGGTTTATACAATACCACATTTTGACTACTACCTTTTGCAACTTGACAAACTCTACAACTCTACACATATCTCTTAACATCCTTATGAATCTGGGGCCAAAAGTACTTCTCACTCACCAATGCAATTGTTTTATCAATGCCAAAATGTCCAACTAAACCTCCAGTATACTTCTCTTTTATTAGGTTCTCTCTCATGGAACTTTTAGATATGCACAACTAAACTCCCTAAATAAAATCCCATCCTCAATGAAGTAATCCAACCATTTGCTCCTATCAACCATAACCGGTTCTTTACATGCTTTCCAAGGTTCTGCAAAATCTGGGTCTTTGTCATATAAGATCTTCAAATCTTCAAAACCTAATACTGTTACTCTCATCTCTGTTAGAAAATTCCTTCTCCTACTCAATGTATCAAAAAATTTGTTAGATTTCTCACTTCTATGTTTCAACACAAAGGTGTAACTCTGCCAGAACTCTACCTATGTCATATGTTTCTGATTCAACTTACTCTGATTATTCAAATATTGCAAAGCTTGATGATCTGTATACAACACAAACTCCTGAAGAAACAAGTAATGTCTCCATCTCTTCAAGACTTGAATTATGGCATAAAATTCCTTATCATATACTGAATATCTCTTCTGGGTATCATTCAATTTCTCACTAAAATATGCTATTGCTCTCCCTTCTTGACTCAAAACTACTCCTATTGTTGTTCCACTTGCATCACAATCTACTTGAAATACCTTATTGAAATATAGTAAAGCCAACACAACCTGCTCAGTCACTTTCTATTTCAACAACTCAAAACTTTTGTTTTCTCCAGTGGTCCACTTGAATTCCTTTCGATCTCCCCTCATGGTCTCAGTCATAGGGTTACAAACTGAATTGAAATTTCTGATAAAATTTCGGTAAAAACTAGCCAATCCATGAAATGATCTTACCTGTACAATTCTTTCTGGTGTAGGCCACTCAACAATGGATTTTAATTTCTTAGGGTCCATCCTCAAACCATCCTTAGATATCACAAAGCCCAAATAGACTAGCTCATCCTTCATGAAAGTGCACTTCTTGATATTGATTAGTAACTTTTCTTCTCTCAACATCTACAAAACTTGTCTTAAGTACAACAAATTCTCCTCCTTTATCTTATTGAAAATCATAATATCATCCAAATACACAATAACACACTTACCCAATAATTTCTTCAAAACCTTATTCATCAGCCTCATGAAAGTACTCGATGCATTAGTCAATCCAAAAGGCATCACCAACCATTTATATAATCCTTCATTTGTCTTAAATGTTATCTTCCATTCATCACCTTCTCTGATCCTGATCTGATGATATCCACTCTTCAAATATATCTTTGTAAAGTACTATTCTCCACTCAAACAATCAATTATGCCATCCATCCTAGGCAAGGGAAACAGTTATTTCACTGTGATCTTGTTTATTGCTCTTGAATCGGTACACATCCTCCCTTCTCCATTCTTCTTAGGTGATAATATTGTTGGTACTACACAAGGGCTCAAAATTTCCCTGATCAAACCTTTCTTCAATATCTCCTATACTTGTCTATTCAGTTCTTCATTCTCTGTCAATGTTAACCGATGTGCACCTTTGTTAGGCAAACTAGCTCTGGGAACTAAGTCCATGCAATGACTAATACTTCTAATAGGCGGCAATCCATCAGGTACATTATCTAAAATGATATCCCCATACTCTATCAACAAATATCTTATCTCCACCAGGTATTCTCATTCCAATTCCGGTCCCTCAGTCTTCTTAGGAATTATGGAAAAACACACATTTGCATGTCTTAGTCCATCCATAAACTTCCTTTCATCTACTAGACAGATTTTGGTGTTTGTACAGACTTCATTCTTAAAAGGTTCCTCCAAAGGAAACAAGGTTTTCTATATCTCATCATGTATTGCCTATCTATCAAATTGCCAAGGTTTCCTAACAAAAGATGACTAATGTCCATAGGCATAATATCACACAAAACTTCATCATGATAATTCCCAATTTTCAATTTTACTAAACAATGTTCACTTACTAACAACTTATGTTCATTCTGAATCCATGATATCTGGTAAGGCTTAGGGTGTTTCAATCTCTCCAACTTTAACTTATTCACCATCTCTTCTAAAAAATTATTATCTAAACTACCACTATTAATAAAAGCTTTACAACACTTACCAAATACCTTACATCTGGTCTTGAATAGTTTCTTCCTCTGCAAGGGTTATTTATCTCCTCCTGTATGACACAAAGCTCTCCTAATCATCAATAGCTCTCCATCTTCCAGTTTATTGTCTGATTCGATGGGGTTCTCTTCCACCATTGTCACTCTTCCGGCAACCTCTAACTTCTTACATTCAAATGCATGGTGCCCTTGTCCTCCATATTTAAAACAGGTTCCTCTGAATGTCCTTTTGTCTTGTCTTCCAAAGTTCTGATTCTGGTAACCATCTGGTTCTCTCCTCTGGTAGAAATTTCTATCATCCTTTCGATATGAATTACCTTCCTTTCTCACTTCCTTGTCCTTGTTCTGATCTATATTGTGTTGGTATATGCACACTCCAATGAGACATTGAAGGTGATTGAAGGTTTTGTCATTGATGGCAACCTTACAATCCTATGGCACCGACAAGGCATTACACCAGCATCAGCAGATCAGACTCTACACCAACACTTAGACTACCGCCACCGATAGAGAAAAGAAGCATACCAGCATAGAGGCCAATAGGATTTTTGTTATATTATATTTTGTTTATTATTGTAAAAACTTTGTAAGTCAACTTGGTATCATTGTAAAATGACTCTTATATATAAGAGATCATTATAGAACAATTAAGTAAGCATGGTAGAATGCAATTAGGTGAAATAAGGAAGACCTATTATGCGAATTATAGGATAAGGGTTTATGTAAGAAGTAGAGTAGAAGCCAGTACTGGATCTGGCATTATAGATGCTATTTTGAAGCAGTACAAGACATTGGATTTATATAATCCATCATTTTAAGTCAGTGAGACTTCCCATTGAGTAGTGAGCTCTAGGCACTTGGCCTTCCTGCATGTGCAGGCCCCTCTTGTAAGTGATAACCTCTTATTGGCCAGTAAGTGAATATTGTGGGTCACAAATCCCACCGAGGTTTTTCCCACACCGGGTTTCCTCGTTAAAATATTGTGTTATGGTGTGTTTCTTATGTGGTTGCTTTTAATTTTGTTTATTGCATTATATCTTGCATATCGGTACATTGTTATAATATGCTCTACATGTTTTAAGTTAAGAAATTCACTTCACCAGTTAGATACTGATTCACCCCCCCCCCCCCCTCTCAATATATGTGGGAATCCTAACATATTGGTTCCTCTTCCTATGGTGTATCCTCTTCCTCCTTGAAATCTTCCTTCGGTAAACCTTCCACCTTTACCTCTCTTTCTTTGCTCATGCCTTTTATTCAATTTCTCTTCAACCTTTATTGCATACTGGTAAGCCTCTTCAACACTCTCTAATTTGATCATATTGAGTTCATCTTGTATAGACATCCGCAATCCATTCAAATATCTTGCAATTTGTTCAATTTCATCATCAACATGTCTGGATCTGATGTTCAACTTATAAAATGCTTCGGTGTACTCCTTCACACTAGATTCCTTTTGTCTCAGATTTTACAACTTTTGGATCAAATCTACTTAATAATTCATCGGGACAAACTTTGATTTTAACTTAGCATTCATCCTATCACGTATCTTAATCTTTTTTTTACCTCTTCTTTGCCTATGAACTTGCAAGTGCTCCCACCAAAGAGATGGATGACCCTTCAACCGGGTATAGACATACTTCACCTTCCTCTCCTCTGTAGTGTTTTCAAAATCAACATACTTCTCCATCTCCGAGATCCAATCCATCAATTTTTCTGAATGTAACTTCCCATCATATTCCAGTGGGGTAAAATGAGGTTTATTGTTTGCCCTACTCAAAACCCTTAAAACCCTTTCCTCCTCTAGATCAACTATAGGTAGGTTCACTTGTTCTATCATGGCTTCTTCTCCTTCATCTTCACTCACATCCTCAACATGTTAGCCTCTTCTTTGGAATGTCTCCATGGCTTCTAACTGGGCTGATATTCCTCACAACAACTCCATTATAGCAGGGTCTGCATTCCCACGTGCTCCACCATTCCTAGTTCCTCTTTGCACCATTCATCCATGCTAGTCCTCTGCAATTGTGGGTTAGATCTACAATCTACCACCCTACAACAAGATTCAGGACACAGAACCTCTAGAATGAACTTCGCTCTGATACCATTTGATGTAGTCACCGGTAAGGAGGAACCGCAAGGAGATCAGTCCAAACCGGTCAACAAGAGTAAACACAATGAAAACACATAGATATGATGGAGGCAATGTATAAAAGATAGTTTTATTGCATGAAATTTAATTACATCCAACCGGTAACAACCAGGTTACAACATACTGACACATAGGCCTGGTAGAATAGGCCACACCAGGACCTTGAATCGAAAGATCTATCTTCTAGGCATAAATTATCTATCTGATACTCCTTGATTATCTAATTGATTGCATTCTAAAGCATGATTACAAATATATATATATATATATATTGATCCAAAGGATCTGGTCAGCCCAAAAAAGATCAAAACCTAAAGAACAAGACCTAACATGCAAAAAGAACAAGGTCGGCCTCCACCAAGAGATTCCTTCAAAAAATCCAAACGATGAAATGTAGAAGGTCTACCACACACCAAGAAACATCTATATCAATGTCCAAGGCTCTGCAAGCTTCAGAATGGGTTCTGCTAGATCACTAGAATAGGTCTCAAGCAACCGGTAACAAAGGGACAACTGGTAGCAAGAAACTATCAAGGAAACCGGTAGCAATATCTTGCCAGAAAGTGATCCAAATAAGATGCAGTTTGAAAGAAAGAAAAATGATCAAGTCTTCAAGTAGAATCCAACTCCACAGGAACCAGTGAGCCAAAACCAGGACACATAGAAAGGAAACCTGAAACTGCAAACAGAAAACAAAACATAAAAGAAAATGTTTTTGGTTGATGCAAGATTGCTGTGAACTGGGGATGCTCTTGCATCACCCTAATAGCCTTATGAGAAATTCAGTGATGGGGGACCTTTTGCATGAGTTTCACTGAATAACCTCCAAGTTTGAGAAGCTGGATCTTCATACAATTGGAGGAGAAAAGGGGAAGAAGAAAACTTTAAAAGCTATACTACTTAGGCGATATGCCAGAATATTTTTAGGATATTTAGAACAAAGAAAACCTGGATACATGTAGTTTTAAGTCCCATTCAATAATATATATGCTCAGCACAATTTGAGAGGATAATTAAACAAAACTCATTCAGTTACATAATATGACATTCACCATTCATCCAACAGATAACAAGTCCTAAAATGTAGTTTAATTCGTAGAGTCTCACAACATATATGACAGAAGTTACTGAATTTGAATACATCACAAAGGTTAGTCTATTAAGCTTCAAATAAAACCATCATAGAGGCCATAGGTACCATCTGACATGTCTATCATTCACCAAAATTAATTAACATAAAGGCCTCTTTAATGAGATAAAGTCTAATAAATTCTCCCAAAAGTTTGAACCCTTAAAAAACAGAAAGAAGGCATATAAATAACCTTCAACCCTCAATAAACAACAAGAAATCATCACAAAAATCCTAGCAATTGCTTTCGATCCGATCAGGAATCTCCCCACGTGGCACTCCCATAGATGCATTTAAGTAAAAATGGCCTTTAATGTTGTTTCTGGGTATGTGCAGGATCATGGTGTGCCAAAACAAGCCCTTAAGTGGCAATGGAATTTCAAAAAATTAGAGTTATGCAACTTGATATGAAAAATTGAATAAGTTATGAACATTATTTTTAAAATATGTAACAATAGAATCTATAGAAAATTGAATGTAGTTTCTAAGCTACTAATTGTTTTTTGAAAAAAAAAATCTTATTTGATGAAAATTTCAAATTTCAATGCAGTGGTACAAAATTTCAGGGAAAAGATAAGAAGTAGGTGTATGTCTAACCACCCTAATCATAATCAAATCATAATATTTTTTTATAAGATTTATAATATAAGTATTAGACTCATGTGCAGATGTGAAACATATTTTTTTATAAAGTAAATAATTATTTATGAATATTTTACTACAAATTTTTATCAATTTAGAAACTCCTACGTCTGACCACCTTAACTTGGTCAAAAACTTATGAAATTAATTTTTAAATTTTTTTTCCCTATATTATACGAAGCATAGGATGTGACACATGTTTCAGATTAAAAAATGTTATGCGGTTTGAAAGTTATGAGTGTTTTTCAATCAGTCTATCAATCAGGACTTTTGTTAGAATTAAATTAGAAAATAAATAATAATGATTTATTAAAGTTGAAATAAGACAAGCCTTATATTGTTGGAAATCTGAGAAGGTCCTTAGAAACCCCTTTTTGTTTTATCAATTTTGGCTATAAAAAAAGTCGTCAGCCATGAGTGTAAAGTCTGGAAAATCAAGGAATACTGAAAAACACATTTTTTCAGTTGACTTTCCAAGCTTGTCACTTCCAAGCCAAATCCCAAAGAAAACCTGAATGCAAATATGGCGGGGAAAATTTATGTTTTAAAATCGGATATCCATTAAAATCAGATATCTGTTTTTGAAAAAATAAAAAAAAATATTTTAGTAAATTGGGCATAACTTTTGTGTTTTATATCAAAATTTTGATTTTTTATAGGGGTTGGAAAGGTAATTAAGAGATCCATGATATGGAATAGGTAGATTTTCAATTATTTGTTTTAAAAAATAATTATAATTAATTTAAATTCATCCTTCATTTTTAAAACATAAAAAACTTATGACTTTTTCATATGATTTTTGTTAGAACATAATGTTATTAGGGATCACATCCTTATAACATTTATATATAATGTTCTAATATAAGGTTATAAAATCTTATATATTATATGCTTTATAAGAATATCCCATTTGAAATAATTATAATCTAATAACTATTAGATTATTGATTATTTATGAGTGGGGGTTATTGAAAAGGTGTGACTAGTGAAGTCACCCTTCCTCCTATATTTAAGGAGGTTCTCTCTCATTTGAGAGGTGTGTGAATTTGGAGCTTTATGGTGAGTTGTATCACTATGCATATGATGTATTATTGGCCATGTGGAAGTATTGGAGGAGTGTCCCCAGGTTCATGTCTATTTTATTATAGACTATATTTGTAAGTGTTTTAATTAAATGATTCTTTATGGGGTTTTTTTACCCGAAAGGGTTTTCCCCATGTATATCTTGTGTAATGTGTACATTTTGCATGTATGTTTCATATTTCATTTACCTTATAATCTTGTTTATAATGATTAGTATCCTTAGATCCTAATTTCTAACATGGTATCAGAGCCTATTAGGCTATACTAATCATTTTTACAGATTATTCTAGAAGATCTATAGAACTTGATGGGAAAATTCCTTATGCTCAATCAACATGTATGTTATATCATTAAGTAATTTCAAAATACTCATAAAATCAAGCTTCCACATTCAAGTAAGTATACTCTATGAGCCTACCTTGAGCCTAGTTTGAAAAGAAGGTGTAAAACCATTTATATTATTTAACATTAAATAAGGACAAATTTGAGATTTTTTTTTGAAATAAATGATAACTAAAAATGTTCTTGTTAGTGAAAAACTTTGATCAAATAACTTTAAAATATTCTGTTTGTATTGATAAATACTAATCAACAATAATTCTCAAAATTAATTTTAAATTTTCCAAATCAAGTAACTAATTAGTAATTCGTAAACCTTTTAGTAAATTACATCATCAACTTATAATTTTTTTTGTATAATATCTTGAAATTAAATAAATATTTAAAATTATACATTATTTGAAATATCATGTATAGACTTGTATAAAAAAACTCTTATAAGCCTCATAAGAAGATCTTCTACTTTTCATTGTCATATTTCTTTAATCTCCATATTCCTCATTTAAA
Organism: Cryptomeria japonica; assembly: GCF_030272615.1. Taxonomy (NCBI): domain Eukaryota; kingdom Viridiplantae; phylum Streptophyta; class Pinopsida; order Cupressales; family Cupressaceae; genus Cryptomeria; species Cryptomeria japonica. The sequence continues at coordinate 52,177,416 of NC_081411.1, forward strand.
ATGATAGACTTGTCCTTGTATGAAAGGTTAAGGAAGGAAAAATGGGTCACAACCCTTCACATATAACACATTGTGTTTCAAACATTTCAATGACTCTTAACACATGAATTTTATGTTGAAGACATCATTTGTGTTCCATTCACAATAGTGTGTGGAAGTAAAACATTTACCAAGTATTTTTTTTAAACCATATAATTTAAGAATGCATATAGTCTATACGGTGCATGAAGCATTCTCTCTTTCCATCACATTTCCGATTTGATCAACTTCTAAACCTTTGTAGCATTGAAGAGGACAATCATAAGGTATTCGATTTAGAAGAATCTTCAAACACAAATATTAATATATTAACCAGCAAATCTAGATATCTATCTAAATAGTATGTTATGAAATATAAGGTATCAAACAAAAAGGAGGATTACATATTATTGAATGATATAATACTCAGATCAGAAAATAACCTGTGGATATTGAATGATATAATAGTTGCTTCTCTTCATAATTCTTGTAGATTTTATGATAGTTGCTGCTCTTCATTAACATATCATCGTTGCTTTATGATGTGTGCATCAACTGCTTTACACGGATGCAAATTTCAAGCAATCACTATTCGAAACAAAAGTTCAATCATATTCTTTCAAGATTTCTTGAGCCTTTTATAGAAGATATTGAATTAGGTCTATCAAAATAATGATATATCAAAATTTACACCCCTTCTAAGCATATAAATTGGCATGATAATATCTGGAAGCAAACCATATTCTTGAGGTCTCTTTGTCATTTTTTAATTGGCATGCTATTATTATGGGAATATCTCAAACTACATTTTGATAGGGTAATTTTTGGTATCCATTGTCATTATCATATAATTTGTCTACCTATGACATTTCCCATCTACTTTCAATATTTTAAAAAATACAATAAATAAAAGGAAGTCTTCATATATATTTAAGACCCATGGAATGAATTTTGAATCTTCAATCAGCTAACTTTACTTTAATGTGCCACATGCCCTTCAAGTGGCCCTCCCAAAGTACTTGTTATTATTTATATTAGTCCTTTAAGTGCATCACAAAAAGTCACATATGAACTAGTAGGAATAAAGGAAGGAACATCATTAATTATCTTAAATTATTATTTTTAGTATTTGATGAAGGATATGCATTATATTAATATTGAGGATATTCCTACTTGTACTATGTTTGATGTACGAATGATTTACTATCAAATTATCACAATGATCATCTATAGATAGAGGATAAAATATTTACCTATGAAATATAAAGGCTATTAAATATGCATACATAAATTTAAAAAAAAAAAAAATCATTAGCATTTTTTGTTATATCCAAGTGATTTGTTATTCTATTCTATATTTGATCCATTTTTTTTCAATCATACTGTTTATAATGGGTGACTATCGCCCTTATAACTGTCTGGGGAGCAAACCTAGAAAGGATAGCTCACCCGTTGCCTAAATTTTTATGGATCATTACTATATGTAGTAGCATGTCTATTTTTGTATTTTTATCAAGACAACAAATTATTTCTCATGAAAATATATGTTGATCTCCTTTCTACCAATCATTGGACTATATTTTTATAAGGAATATTATATGATCTTTTGAAAATGACAAAAAATAATATTATGTTCCTTCTTTGCACCAAAAATGAAGTTGATTACTATGTTACTAACTATATTGTTTCTTCTATGGTGAGGTTATGCCTTCAAAACATATGGTGCAAGTGCTATTACATGGATGCTGCAATACTTTAATAAGAAGACTATCTTCTGTGTGTCTTTGAATCAAATGGACAAAATATGAATGTAGCTCTTGAAGAATCAATATGGCCTTGAAGATTTATTGAAGAATTCCATTTGGATACATATGAAAGTACTATATTACTTGAAGTTACTTTACTCTTTCTAGAGAATATCATTTCTAAAGATCAAAATAAACATTGAAGATCATGGGCACCTCACTCAAGTGAAAGCATTCTATAATAAAGGCACCTTGAAGATCATGGGCACCTCACTCAAGTGAAAGCATTATATAATAAAGGCACCTTGAAGATCATGGGCACCTCACTCAAGTGAAAGAATTTTATAATAAAGACACTTTGAAGATCATGAGCACATATTATATATTATATTTTTAGCCATCACTTTGAAATCCTCTATGCAGTGATTGGCTTTGAGGTGATGCCATTAAGGGGGAGTGTACATGACACCACCTAGTGGCTAAATCCTAGATTTAAGACCTAATAGGCATAAGACCTTTAGGCATTATATGCTCCAAATTCAAATAATGCTTGGCCTTAGGTGATGCCATTGAGGGGGAGTGTGCATGTCAATGACACCACCTAGTGGCTAAATCCTTTATTTTTTAAGTCCTATGGGCAGATTTTTTTTAAGTCCTATGGGCACAATATCGTAAGACCTATGGGCAGATTTTTTTAAGTCCTACGGGCATATTGTAAATTCTTCTCCTTGTAAAAATTCCACTTGTAAAAGCATTGTATTAAGACCTACGGGCACTATGTAATGAGCCTAGGGAGAGGCTAATTTGAGGGGACCGCGGCTCCAATATAATTTTTCAAGACCTCACAGCATCATTTTTAAAACACTAGGATTATAAATTATGACAAGATGACTTTCATGTAGTCCAGAATGCATGATCTTCATGTTGGCATATATTTGTGTCCCTATTTATCACTGTCAAAGAAGACCTACGTTATTGGGGTGCTTCATTTTTTCTTCTATGGAAATTGACATGTGATCCCCTATTAACATTAAGGGGGAGTGTTAGAACATAATGTTATTAGGAATCACATCCTTATAACATTTATATATAATGTTCTAATATAAGGTTATAAAACCTTATATATTATATACTTTATAAGCATATCCCATTTGAAATAATTATAATCTAATAACTATTAGATTATTGATTATTTATGAGTGGGGGTTATTGAAAAGGTGTGACTAGTGAAGTCACCCTTCCTCCTATATTTAAGGAGGTTCTCTCTCATTTGAGAGGTGTGTGAATTTGGAGCTTTACTGTGAGTTGTATCACTATGCATATGGGGTATTATTGGCCATGTGGAAGTATTGGAGGAGTGTCCCCAGGTTCATGTCTATTTTATTATAGACTATATTTGTAAGTGTTTTAATTAAATGATGCTTTATGGGGTTTTTTTACCCGAAAGGGTTTTCCCCATGTATATCTTATGTAATGTGTACATTTTGCATGTATGTTTCATATTTCATTTACCTTATAATCTTGTTTATAATTATTAGTATCCTTAGATCCTAATTTCTAACAATTTTCCTATTGCATGAATTTTTGTAGCAATCATCTCAAAATAAACATAATAAGTAATTAATTAATAATTTAAAATTTATAAATTTTATTGAGTTTGATAAATTTTGATAAACCATGTTATCTATGTGTGTTCCTTTCTCCACCTCTCTATCCTAAACCTATCACTCCACCTATTTGTTTCTTCCTCCCTCTCTTTTGTCCATATTTCTACATCTCTCTCTAGATCTATATCTCTAACTGTCAATGAATACCTCATTCATTCTCTCAAGCTCTACAAGGTGCTTATATTTCAACCTCTTCATAATTTCCTCCTCTATGCCACTCTCTCTTCCCTAAGATCTAGACTAGTCTTTTTGCATTTCCTTCTCATCTCTAGCAACAAAATTCAGAGGGGACAAGGAGAGGCATAGGGAACTATCAAAAGAAGGAGAGGGGGAGAGAGGTGAGAAGGAGAGATTAATTTTAGGTGTTAGTCACAAATTCTAATTCCTTCCTATCCTCCCTATTAGAAAACTTAATAACTTTGTTTATAATATATGAAGAGGACACCAAGAAGATAGAATTCCAGAATAACATATAACAAGGTTTTATCAAAACCCTCTACACTTTGAACTTATCTCGAGCTCAGGTGGGTATACCTTCTGTGAGTACCTTCACACTTTAAAATTGAAATCCACAGTAAACCAATGCTAAAAACCCATGTAATTCATCACCTTAATAAAACTGAAACACTAAAGAAAGACTTATGCTCATTTTTCAGTATTGATCCCAAGAGAAATGGAAAGAAATCTACAACTATTATCAGTGCCTTATCCAGGCTACAGAGTCACCTGAATCAAACAAGAGTTTCACATTTGAACATCCTTATACACTCATCACTTTGGCTTTCATCGACTCCATACATGCTTGACATATAAATGAGTTCTTTCCCTTTAAACTAAAACCGTTTATCAAATTCAAAGTAGCAAAGAGTTTATTCACTAGTAGAGACACTTCACATGTATTTAATTCCCCTCCTAAAGAGAAAAACCTAAAATATATCTGCAAGATTTCCTTACAATCCCTACTCGATTAAATAATCCTAGATTATTTAAAAGAATCTAGTAAAAATAATGAATGTACACCAGAAGACAACGAATATTTAGGCCTGAAAAGTGTTGGTCTGTATATTCATATTCAAGTTGAAAATCTTACATGACTAAAGGTAATTTCTGAGAACTAGAAAAAAACCCTAGATAAAATTTAGCAGAGTATCCTTACAAAATTCTTGTGATGATTTCTTTCTAATTCCTGGTATCCATTCATAACAATATGGATGTAAAACAAGCTTCAAACCTTCCTAGGAGTAGTTTGTTACAACTGCAAAATTTTCCTCAAAAAGAAGTTACAAGTCCTTTTTAGTCTCAGCGGCCTTTTCAGTTTGTTGTTCCACTGCAACATCTTTTAACTGTTTCGGGCCTTCTTCTTCTTGTACTGCATATTTGTTTTTCCATTCTTGGAACACATCATCACTTGGCCAAGAGAAGCTAACAATCTTATTGTTCATCTCTTTTAGCCTTTTCCAAGTGATTCTCAACTGCCCAGCCTCTATCTCTGGAAAATCATAATGTGACTTTACTTTCTCAATCTCCTCAATTGTCTTAATAAATAGAGATGTATCATCAGTATTAATGACCTTATTTACCCTTTGAGATAGATTATGGTCCAACTCTTCCAGCCATGCCTTCTCCTCTTTCAGCTGACTTGGGCCAACAAAACCCCTGGGAAACAACTCATACTTATGATAAGAATATTCTTTTCTATATAATTGGTCTTTTCTCTTCACACCTGCCCCTTCTTCTAATAATCCAGTCATTTCTTTTATCAGTTCACAAGTGGATCTGATATTGGCATTAGCCTCTGCCTCTATATGGGATGAACACATAAGTTCCAACTCCTCTCCCCTAGGCATCCACTTATTTAGAATTGGCTCCAAAGTGGCCTCATCTTCTTTTAAATCAATCAAAATATCCAAAATTCTTTTCATATAAATGTATACAACAGTGGTTCTACCTGAATCAGAAAATTTCAAAATTGAAGCCCTTACCTTTTCTTCATATTTATTAGCAAACAAGGCTTGAGCTTGTTTCAACTTTTCCATTTCATCTTGTATAGTCTCAATTGCTGAGAAACCAAAAGTCATGGGAGAAGGGGGAAATTCAACAATAGGACTAGTGGGTGGAGGTCTAGCTGGAGAAGATGCAATCATCAGAGTAGAAGATTCACCTCCTTGGTAATGTCCTGCCAACTAACTTTGTAATCTAGACATGATGTCCGTTTTAGCTATTTCTCCTTTAGCCTCATTGTAGGCTTTCAAAATTGTTTCTAGTTTTACTTGGAGATCCGCTCTCTCCTTAGCTTCCCTCTCTGCCACTGCCACATTGAATTTTGCAGTCTTAAGGACTGTGCTAGCAGCATCTACCACTCTAGTGTCTTGGACCCTCTTCACTGTCATACCTCCCAGGTAACTAGATTCTATAGTGTCCTTCCTCCTTCTATTTTCATCCCTTCTAAGGGACCACATAACCAGAGCAACATTATCTTTACTAAATGTAACTCCTTCCAGGGGCTTTGTCTCTTTTCTTATTGTTTCAAGCACTAAGGCATCAACTATATCCCATTCAGGAAGGATCAGAACACCGACCTTTGACACCATATCCCTCCCCTTTTTAGGAGTGATGGCCTTAAATTCTACCATCATTTGTTGCTTCACTTCTTCCTCCACCAAAGTTGAATCTTTGTGGGGTTTCTCACTCTTTCTCTTCTCACACCTTGCCTTGAATTGTTCAATGTTTTGCTTCCAAACAAATTGCATGAATGCCCCTGTTGTGACAAAATTACTATCTGCTAGGAAATCCTCACTGACTTGCTTAACAATAGGGTCTAGCTCTTTACCTTTGAACTCATCAGTAGTTAAATTCATCTCAGCACTAGGTTGCTCTTCTGGCATCCCCTCTTGGGTTTCTTCATATGTGTAGGCAATCTCTCTGAGACTCCCTAATTGCAACAACTGTTTGTCCACCACCTGTTCATCTCCTATATGGATAGGGGATTGATACGGAGAGTAAAGGGGCTCACTTGTTTGCACTTCTTTTCCCACTCTTTGCCTCTTGGGGGAGTCTTGGACGTCAATGACATCTTCAATTGCTCTCTTCCCTCTTGAAGTAGAGGGCTCACCTATTACTGACATCAACACACTATATTTTGACCTTTAATGCATTACATAGTCACCCAGAGGGATGGCCTTAGCAAAGGAAGGCTTAGTTAGAACTAACTTAGCCTTGTCAGGATTATCTCTTATTATAGCTTCCCTCTTTTCCTTCAAAGTTTGCATTAGGTCCTCAAAATAAAGAATCAAGAATTTAATTTTTTCCTTAAAGGGATTAAGCTGGAAAGAGGGTCATAACTACTATCAAATTGATGAATAAAATTAAGAGCCCTTTTGTATGCTACCCACTTTTCTTTCCTCAATTCTTTCTCATCCAAATTGAACTCATTTCTAATTAGATCCTCAGGGCAATGAAATTGGTGTGGCCTACCTTTACACACTGCTCTTTTTTTGAACATGCCATTGAAAAAATCCTCAAGGTCAGCAAACCTTGAGACTTCAGTAGACAACCTATATGGTTGAAAGAAATCATCAAAATGTTTCCAACCACCCTTGGTGATCACAAATTGATGAGCCATGGTGACAGTTGGGAATATTGTTCCTTTCCCCCTATTTGTTAGCTCTGCCTCCTGCACCCCTCCAATTTGCCTTAAGACCTTTGTGATTCCTATCTTCAATGGGACTTGATAGGGAAATAAGTATGGGTTACCTCTGAAACCATAGACTCTGAAAACTGTAGAAACAGGGTATAAGTACATGTTACCCTAATTGTGGACAATCTTGATACCTTCAACAAATTCCTTACGCCTAAGGAATTCTAAAAGGGCCTTGGGCATCCTAGGGTTTTCTAAGCATAAAAGAACCCTGATCTTGGATGCAAAGCATCTGTCAAACTTTAAATAGCTAGCACCCTCTCTGTCCGATGACAAAACGGTGCTCCACAATTGTACAGGCATTTCTTCACCATCCTTTTCCTTAACTAAATCCATGTCACTAGTAAAATAATCAGCACCTTTAAATAAAAACATATGCATGAGAAGGGAATACCATCCAAAAGGTCTATCTACCTTTCCATTCTTTATCCCTATCAATCCTGCATGGATTGCTTCAGTGAGATAAGGTGCATAATCAAATATTACTGCTACAGAAGGGTTCAAAATTTGTGCTATCATCAACATATAATGGGTAGGCATAGTTGGTTCAGCATCTTCCCCAAAAATATGACAAAGTGACCAGTACATTTCTTTAGCCCTTAGAGTAAACAAATGTAGGGAGAAAGGTTCCATGGTGTTGGGGCCTAAAACAGTTAACCCTCCTATTTTGACAAAAAATTCTTTGAGTGGGCCACTCCTGAGGTGATCTCTTTGCACATTGTAAACTTGTGCAAGAGTTTCAAAATTGATAGGCTCTAAATAGTTGGACACTTCACTGAGCCTGAATTCCTTCCTAAATTCCTCATCCTTAATCTCTATCAAGACTTTCCCATTTATATTTCTAACACATTTAGCCACAGGGTCATAATTGTGTGCAATCTGGGTTAACAAATCTGTATCCACGAAAACCCCAGGGACTATAAGCTTTCCAACATCCAATCCCCATATACTATTCATTGGGGTAGGGGAATGTCTTTGGCCAAATCCTACCTTGAAAAGTCCTAAGCTTGATATCCCTATCTGTGAATCCCTTAACCAGTTGCCTTTGTCGTATAAACCATCTCCAATCCTTAAACGGGGGGCTTTGGGTACCAATTCTTTGATTTTGGCCGAGGCATTTGTGGACGTGGTCAGTTGTTCCAAGAAATCATCACATATGTTCATATCTTGGTAATTCACCTTCCCTGTGAAATCCCTTCTTAGTGCCATCTTAGAATCATAGTTATACTAATTAAAAAAATGAACTAACCTCTGAGAAATGAGCATGCAGTGATTCCAATTCAAGTGGTAATGATCAGGCAATATGCAGGAGCTCACTGGTTGTTTGAAGCAAATTGCTTTGTGCACTGGCTTTTCTACAAAACTCTTCGAAATAATGCCAATGTGCAATTGATGTGAAGCTTAATACGACAACAGAGCAATGAATTGAAGCATTTAAAACCGAATGCTTCAGCAATCAACTCAAAATTGAATTCGCAGCCGAATTCAAAAATTGGCTCCAACGGATCACAACGTTCTCTTAGTGTTTAACCTTTCGCTGTTTTGCAAAGATTAAAATCCTCACATCTTTTCGTTGCAAAGCAACGCTGCCCTTTGGATCCCGAGAAAACCACACGTCTTTTACCTTACTTGGGTCAAGCTGTTTAAGACCAGGCCCTACCTTCCTTTCGCTGTTTTGTGGAGCATAAACCTTATGCATCTTTTCCACATGAAACAACTCCATCCATCAGATCTTCAACCATCTGCTCAACCTTTACTTTACACAGTGACTACTTAACTTTTCACTAACCGCATGGAGGTTGTTACCGCTAACAGTTTTTGCTGCTTCACAAAGTTTAAAAACCTCACATCTTTGGGTTGCAAAATAATGCTCATCATTGGATCACCTTTGAGATGCACGGTCTTTAACACCCTTTAACCTTCAAAGTGGGCCCTCTAAACATAGTCCACCTGTCTCATTTAGTGCGAGTAAATAATTCCTATGTGTCAGTCCTTTATTTTCTCAAGGATTCCATCGGGCTCCACATCTGGCTTGCCACATGTTCTATTTTACCATGGGTTTCAACACCATCGCCTTTCAATCAAAGTGGGCCATCCATGAGCCACTTAGAACTGCATGTCATACTGGCAGATCATCATTTTTCCTAGCTAGACATCCAGTTGTTCTGCCACATCATCTATCGTGCAACTACCACTTCATTTCGCTACTTCGCAAAAGCTAAACTTCTTGTTACTTTGCCTAGCGAAACACCGCGGGCCGTTAGATCTTCTTTGAGATGTATCTTCTTTACTTTTCGTGTCAACTTTTTGCTTGGCCCATTACCTTCTCGCCATTTCACATAAGGTAAAATTCGCATGTCTTTCCTTAGCGAACCAACACGAACCATCCGATCAACTTGAAGTTGATCGGCCTTTAATACCACAAACCACTTACCTGCTAGACCCACCTATCCTTTCGCTACTTCGCAAAGGATAAATCACATGCTACTTTTCCTCACGAATTAGCGAGGGCCGTCCGATTTTCACAAGATGCACGATCTTTAATCGGAGGGTTTACTTACCTTTTGGGGCCCGCCAGGCTTTTCGCTACTTTGCGAAAGATAAGGTACTAGCAACTTTACTTCATGAATCAATGAACACCGTTAGATCTACTTTAAGATGCTCGATCTTTAGAGTCATACTTTAACCTGACTGCCCGGGTCCACCATCTCTTTCGTTGTTTCGCGGACTTTAAACCTCTAGAAGCTCTTCTTCGGGAATCAACGCGAACCGTTAGATCCTCCTAAAGGAAATTGTCTATTAGCTCTTTTGTAACCATATTACCTGGGCCCACCACCTTTTTGTTGCTTCATGAAAGGTAAACCTTGCACATATTTTCTTCACAAGATCGCGCGCACTGTTGGATCTACTGGAACTTACACGATCTTTACGGAGTCCGACAAGGAAAAAACAACTTAGGGAAAGGGCGTTAAATAAAAGATTAAATAAAAACCTGCCTAAGGTAATTCGTAAAGGGGGAACCCTTCTATGACAGACCTACCCTTCCAGTTAAGTGGAAAAAGGTAACACAAAAATAGAACGCGAGGGCTTTCAGAACATAGGAAAGGTTAAATTTAAAAAACCCTAAACCCTTCTTTGACCCAAAAAACTTAGAGGCAACATGAAATGCTAAACACACCTTGCAAAATTTAGCCAATTATGAAACAAAATCCTCCAAGATCAAAACAGTGATAACATGGGGGAAGAGGAGTGTGAGAGAGAGAGCTAGAGGTAATTAGGTGGAAGGCGAAGAGAGAGAGGGAGGGGGTGATTGGGGTGAAGAGAGAATGAGAAGGAGAGTTTGAGATTATTAGGGGGTAGGAGGAGAGGGGGAGAGGGGAAAGTATCAACAAAGAGAGAAGAGAGATGGGGATAGAGGTGAAGAGAGACATAAAGAGTAATTAGGGGTTGGGGAGAGGGGGAGAGGGGGAGAGGGAAGTATCTATAAACCCATAGGAGGAGAGAGGTGATTGAGGGTAATTGAGGGAAAGAAATAATGTGAGAGAGAGTTGGGTGTAATTATCAGATAAGAAGAGAGGGAGAAGAGTAAGTATCAACAAAAGGAGAGAGGGAGAGATGTGGAGAGAGGTGAAGAGAGTGATAGAGAGAGGATAATTAGGGGGAGCAGAGGGGAAGAAGGAAGTATTAACAAATAGATGGACTAGAGAGAGGGCAATCAGGGGGCTCTCTTCCCATCTCTCCCCCCTCTTCCTTTTTTGATACTCCCTCCCTCTCTATCCCCCCTCCCCTTCCCCTAATTACCTTCTCTCTAGACCTCTCTCTTTGAACCTCTCTCCTCATCTCACCCTCTATCCCTTTGTTGATACTTTCCCATCCCCCTCTCCTCCCAACACCTAATTACCTCCAACTCTATCTAATTCTCTCTTCCCCAAATGTCATCTCTTTGTCATACCTATCCTCACCTCAAACTTTACCATATGACCCCTTAGGTGTCATTAGGGGTCATATTGTTTCCTAATGAGTCATATGGTGTCCTATGAACCCATAGGAAACCATATGATGTTGTTAGGGGTCATATGGTGTGCTAAGGGGTCATATTGTGTCTTAAAGGGTCATATGGTGTCCTATGACCTCTTAGGACACCATATGCCTCCTTAAAACACAATATGGTGTTGTTATGGGTTGTATGGTGTCCTAAGGGGTCATATGGTATCCTATGATCCCTTAGGACACCATATGACATCATTAGGGCACGTATGGTGTGCTAAGGGGTCATAAGATATCATATGACCACTGAGGACACCATATGACCCCTAAGGTGTCGTTAGGGGTCATATTGTGTCCTAAGGGGTCATATGGTCTCATATGACCCCTTAGGACACCGTATGGTGTCATCATGGATTGTATGGTGTCCTAAGGGGTCATAGGACACCATATGACCTGTTAGGACACAATATAACCCCAAATGACACCTAAAGGATCATATGGTGTCCTAAGGGGTCGTATGGTGTCCTATGACCCCTTAGGACAACATATAATCCTTTAGGTGTCATTTGGGGTTATATTGTGTCCTAACAGGTCATACAGTGTCCTATGACCCCTTAGGATACCATATGGTGTCGTTAGGAGTTGTATGGTGTGCTAAGGGGTCATATTTTGTCTTAAGGGGTTATAGGATACCATATTATTACTTAGGACACCATATGAGCCATTAGGTGTCGTTAGGGGTTATATTGTGTCCTAAGGGTTCATATGGTGTCCTATGACCCCTTAGGTGTTGTTAGGGGTCATATTGTCTCCTAACGAGTCATATGGCATCTTATAACACCTTAGGATACCATATGGCATCTTATAACCCCTTAGGATACCATATGGCATAGTTAGGGGTTATATGGTGTGCTAAGGGGTCATATTGTATCTTAAAGGGCCATAAGACATCATATGACTCATTAGGACACCATATGACCCCTCAGGCATCGTTTGGGGTCATATTGTGTCCTAAAGGGTCATATGGTGTCTCATAAACCTTTAGGACACCATATGACACCTTAGGACACCATATGATGTTGTTATGGGTCTTATGGTGTCCTAAGGGGTCATATGGTGTTCTATGAGCCTTTAGGACACCATATGGTGTCACTAGGGGTCATATGGTGTGTTAAGGGGTCATATGGTATCTTATGACCCATTAGGACACCAGATGACCCCTTAGGTATTGTTAGGGGTCATATTGTGTCTGAACAGGTCATATCATGTCCTATGAACTCTTAGGACAACATATGGTGTCGTTGGGGGTTGTATGGTGTGCTAAGGGGTCATATTGTGTCCTAAGGGGTCATAAGACATTATCTGACCCCTTCAACACCATATGATCCATTAGGTTTTTTTAAGGGTCATATTATGTCCTAAGAGGTCATATGGTGCCCCATGACCCTTTAGGACACCATATGACCCCTTAGGAGACCATATGGTATCATTATGGGTCTTATGGTGTCCTAAGGGGTCATATGGTGCTCTATAACCCCTTAGGACACAATATGACCCCTTATGACATTATATGACAATGTTAGGGGTCATATAGTGTCATAAGGGGTCATATGGTGTCTTATGGCCCCTTAGGACACTATATGATGTCGTTAGGGGTCATATTGTGTTCTAAGGGGTCATATTGTGTCTTATGATCCCTTAAGACACCAAATGGTATCATTATGGGTCATATGGTGTGCTAAGGGGTCATATAGTGTTCTATGACCCCTTAGGACACCATATGGTGTTGTTATGGGTCATATGGTCTCCTAAGGGGTCATATGGTGTCCTAAGGGGTCTTATGGTGTCCTAAGGGGTCATATGGTGCTCTATAACCCCTTAGAACACCATATGACCCCTTATGACATTATATGACAATGTTAGGGGTCATATAGTGTCATAAGGGGTCATATGGTGTCCTATGGCCCCTTAGGACACTATATGATGTCGTTAGGGGTCATATTGTGTTCTAAGGGGTCATCGTGCCTTATGATCCCTTAAGACACCAAATGGTATCATTATGGGTCATATGGTGTGCTAAGGGGTCATATAGTGTTCTATGACCCCTTAGGACACCATATGGTTTTGTTATGGGTCATATGGTCTCCTAAGGGGTCATATGGTGTCCTATGACCCCTTAGGACACCATATGATCCCTTAGGACACCATATAACCCATTATAACACCATATGGTGTCATTAGGGCTCGTATGGTGTGCTAAGAAGTCATATGGTGTCCAATGGCCCATTGGGAAACTATATGACCCCTTAGATGTTGTTAGGGTTTATTTTGTGTCCTAAGGGGTTGTATTATGTCCTAAGGCGTTATATGGTGTCCTATGACCCCTTAGGACACCATATGACCTCTTAGGACACCATTTGGTGTTGTTATGTGTTGTATGGTGTCCTAAGGGGTCATATGGTGTTCTATGACCCCTTAAGACACCATATGGTGTCGTTAGGGGTCGTATAGTGTGCTAACGACTAATATGGTATCCTATGACACCTTAGGAAACTATATTGCCCCTTATGTGTTGTTAGGGTTTATTGTGTGTTCTAAGGGGTTGTTTTGTGTCCTAAGGGGTCATATGGTGTCCTATGACCCCTTAGGACACTATATGACATCATTAGGGGTCATATTATGTCATAAGGGGTCATATTGTGTCTTATGACTCCTTAGTACACCACATGGTGTCGTTATGGGTCGTATGGTTTTCTAAGGGTTACTATGGCACTCTATGACCCCTTAGGATACCATATTATGTTGTTATGGGTCGTATGGTCTCCTAAGGGGTGATATGGTGTCCTATGACCCCTTAGGACACCATATGGTGTCATTATGCATCGTATGGTGTCCTAAGTGGTCATATGATGTTCTATGACCCCTTAGGACACCATATAGTTCCATTAAGGGTTGTATGATGTGCTAAGGGGTCATATTCTATCCTATGACCCCTTAGAACACCATATGACCCGTTAGGTATCGTTACACCCCATTTTGTGTCGTTAGTGGTCATATGGTGTCCTATGACCCCTTAGGACACAATATGACCCCTTTAGTATTGTTAAGGGTCATATTGTGTCCTAACGCATCATATGGTTTCATACGGCCCCTTAGGAGACCATATGGTGTAATGAGGGGTTGTATGGTCTGCTAAGGGGTCATATTGTGTCCTAAAGGTTCCTAGGACATCATATAACCCCTTAGGACACCATATGACCCCTTAGGTATCGTTAGGGATCATATTGTGTCTTAAGGGGTTATATGGTGTCTCATGACACCATATGACCCCTTAGGACATCATATCATGTCGTTATGGGTCTTCTTATGTTCTAAGTGGTCATATGGTGTTATATGACCCCTTAGGACACAATATGGTGTCGTAAGGGGTCGTATGGTCTCCTAAGGGGTCATATGGTTTCCTATGACCCTTTAGGATACTATATGACCCCTTAGGTGTCATCAGGGGTTGTATTGTGTCCTAATGGGTCATATGACCACTTAGGAGACCATATGACTCCTTCAGACACTATATAGTGCTATGGGTCGTATGGTGTCCTAAGGGGTCATATGGTGTCCTATGACCCGTTAGGATGCCATATGACCCCTTAGGACACAATATGGTGTCTTTAGGGGTTGTATGGTGTGGTAAGGAGTCATATGGTGTCTTATGACCCCTTAGGTGTCGTTAGGGTTTATTTTATGTCATAAGGGGTCGTATTGTATCCTAAGGGGTTATATGGTGTCCTATGACCCCTTCAGACACTATATGATCTCATTAGGGGTCATATTATGTCCTAAGGGGTCATATTGTGTCTTATGACCTCCTAAGACACCACATGGTGTCATTATGGGTCGTTCCGTGTTCTTCGGGGTCATATGGTGTTCTATGACACCTTAAGATACCATATTATGTTGTTATGGGTCGTATGGTCTCCTAAGGGGTCATATGGTGTCCTATGACCGCTTAGGACACCATATGACCCCTTAGGACACCATATAGTACCATTAGGGACCGTACGATGTGCTAAGGGGTCATATGGTGTCCTATGACCCCTTAGAGCACCATATGACCCCTTAGGTATTGTTAGGGGTCATATGGTGTCCTATGACCCCTTAGGACACCATATAGTGTCGTTAGGGGTCATATGGTGTCCTATGACCCCTTAGGACACAATATGACCCCTTAGGTGTTGTTAGGGGTCATATTATGTCCTAAGGGGTCATATGGTGTTCTACGACCCTCAAGACATCATATGGTGTCGTTAGGGGTTGTATGGTGTGGTAAGGGGTCATATTATCTTCTAAACTGTTCCTAGGACATCATATAAGCCATTAGGACACCATATGACCCCTTAGGTATCGTTAGGGGTCATATTGTGTCCTAAGGGGTCATATGGTGGCTCGTGACACCATATGACCCCTTAGGACACCATATCATGTCATTATGGGTCCTCTTATGTTCTAAGGGGTCATATGGTGTTAAATGAACCCTTAGGATACCATATGACCCCTTAGGACACCATATGGTGTCGTAAAGGGTTGTATGGTGTCGTAAGGGGTTTTATGGTGTCCGAAGGGGTTATATGGTGTTCTATGACCCCTTAGGACACTATATGACATCGTTAGGGGTCATATTATGTCCTAAGGGGTTATATTGTGTCTTGTGACCCCTTAGGACACCACATGGTGTTGCTATGGGTTGTATGGTGTTCTAAGGGGTCATATGGTGTTGTATGACCCTGTAGGACACCATATTATGTTGTTAGGGGTCGTATGGTCTCCTAAGGGGTCATATGGTGTCCAATGACCTCTTAGGACACCATATGACTCCTTAGGACACCGTGACCTCCTAAGGGGTCATATGGTCTCCTAAGGGGTCATATGGTCTCCTAAGGGTTCATATGGGGTCCAATGACCTCTTAGGACACCATATGACCCCTTAGGACACCATATGGTGTCCTAAGGGGTCATATGGTGTTCTATGATCCCATAGGACACCATATGGTGTCATTAGGGGTCGTATGGTGTACTAAGGGGTCATATGGTGTTCTATGACCCCTTAGAACACCATATGACTCCTTAGGTATCTTTAGGTGTCATTTTGTGTTGTTATGGGTCATATGGTTTCCTGTGACCCCTTAGCACACAATATGAGCCCTTATGTGTTTTTAGGGGTCATATTATGTCCTAACAGGTCATATGGTGTCCTACAACCCCTTAGGACACCATATGGTATTGTTAGGGATTGTATGGTGTGCCTAGGGGTCATATTATGTCCTAAAGGTTCCTAGGACATCACATAATCCCTTAGGACACCATATGACCCTATAGGTATTGTTAGGGGTCATATTGTGTCCTAAGAGGTCATATGGTATCTTGTGACACCATATGACCCCTTAGGACACCATATCATGTCGTTATGGGTCTTCTTGTGTTCTAAGGGGTCATATGGTGTTATATGACCCCTTAGGACACCATATGGTGTCGTAAGGGGTTGTATGATGTCGTAAGGGGTCATATGGTGTCTTATGACCCCTTAGGACACTATATGACCCCTTAGGTGTCGTTAGGGGTCGTATTGTGTCCTAATGGGTCATATGGTGTTGTATGACCCGTTGGGACACTATATGGTGCTAAGGGTCATATGGTGTCCTATGACCCCTTAGGACACCATATGACTCTTTAGGATGCCACATTGTATCATTAATGGTCGTATGGTGTCCTAAGGGGTCATTTGGTGTCTTATGACCCCTTAGGACACCATATGGTGTCATTAGGGGTCTTATTGTGTCTTAAGGGGTCATATGGTGTTTTATGACCCCTTAGGACACCATATGGTGTCGTTAGGGGTCACATTATGTCCTAAGGGGTCATATGGTGTTCTATGACCCCTTAGGACACCATATAACCCCTTAGGAGACCATATGTACTAGGTTTAAAATAAGAAGAGATATAAGAGTGAAGAGAGATGAAGAGCTAAAGAGAGGGAGAAGAACTAAAGGACAATGACATAAATAGAGATATAGATACTAAGGAGTGTGAAGTGAGAGGGAGAAAAACTAAAGGACGAGGATGGATAGAAAGAGGTAGAAATATCTAGATATTGAAAAGGAGGGAGGAAGATAGAGATAAAAAATGAAGATAAAGGGAGAGGCAGATGAATAGATATAGAGAAAGAGAGAGGTAAAGACAAAGATAAATATATAAAGAGATGGAGAAAAATGGATAGAGAGGGGTAAAGGAAATTAGATAAAAAAATGAAGAGATAGAGAGATAAAGGAAGAGAAATATCGATAGATAGAGAGATATAGATAGTGCAAGAGAGTGAGAAATAGAGATAGAGATTATAGATAGGGATAGATAGAGAGGGAGAGAGAGAAAGAGGGAGATATAGAGATATATAAAGGCACTATAGAGAAGGATGTGGGGAGAGAGCCAGAGATATATAAAGATAGAGAAAATAAAGAGATAAAGGTAGAGAAAGGGAAAGATAATTCAAGAGGATGATAGAGGAAGAGACAAAGAAGTAGATTAATCATGTATAGAGGAAGATATATAAAGGTAGAGGAACCTATAGAAAGAGAGATTGATAGGGAAAGAGATGGTGATGTGAAGATGGAGATAGAGATAGATATGGATAGAAAGTGATAGAGAGAGTAATACAAATGGAGGGAGAGATGGAGTGAATAACTGAGATTTAGAGATAATGAGATATAAATATACATGAAGATAGATATATAAGGATATAGAGATAGAGGGGACAAAATAGAGAGAGAAAGGAGGTGATAGAGACAAGTAATATATAAGTATAGGTAGGATAAGGTAGAGGAGGGAGATAAATAGAGAGAAGAGAGACTATTAGAGAGAAACATAGAAATAAGGAGTGACAATGATGGAGTAGGAGAGGGAGAGATAGGAATACAAAGATGGAGATATATGCATGTAACTTGGGAATTTATTTATCTAGATGGGATGAGAAAATAAGTGACATAAGTAGAGAAGAAAGAGATAGATAAAATATATTTATATAACTATAGATAGACAAGTGATAGATAAAGGAGGTGATAGGAAAACATGAGACATTTTATGCAAAATTTGTGAGTATTTAAAGTTTTAAAATTGAGAAAAATGGATATCCGATATTAATGGATATTCGATTTGGTTTGGTATTACCAAACCAAATTCAAAATTTTCCCGACTCAAACGAAAATTCAAAGAGGATTTTGGCATGTTTGGAAAGGTTTAAAACACATTTTTTTCTCCATTTCCACTTTTAGGCCCCCCATGATCTTGCACATACCCTTGTATCATATTGATTGGTTGAGGAATAGTAGGAATACTCATGGAACACATAGGTAATGATGGAGGATTAAATGAAGAAGAGGAATTGCCCCCATGACCTATGGTTGTAGGAATGATATTTTCAATTGAAGTATCCATAATGTTTGATGTGAAAGTAGGAATACTAATCATACGATTGCTTGAAGGAATAGAGGAATTGACCTATGTTGAAGGTTGTGAGTAACTTAGGGTTTTGACACAACTCTTGATAGGCATGACATTAGAATCAAAAATATGTGCAATGCCACACAATATATCAATTCCATTCTTATCACTTTGAAGCATGTGCTTAAGACCTTAAATTAATGGAAGAGATTCACTATTAGGGTATTCTTGGGACATCCATTGTTGAAAGCTATCAAATTGATTGTCCAATGTGGAAAGTTGATCTAAAGAAACCCTAGTTAAAGCTTCTTCTTCATCATGAGATCCATCAATAGGCACATGACTAGGATGGGAAGAATTAGCATGATCCTCATTAAAGAAGTCATCCAAATTAGGCTCCATGATCCCCTTGGTAATTAAACCTTGGGAAGCCTTAATTCGACTAATAGTGGTAAAACTCATGCACTAGAGGGAAAATTTGAATTTTGAATTGTAGGACAAAGCTTGCAAAAATTGAGTAATGCAAAATTTATGAAAATAATGATTACACAAATTGAACTTTGTTGGGGGAAGAGGATGACACAATTTCCAAAAAAAATGAAAGGAAATTGGAATTCTAAAATTAGGGCCAATGGAATACCACTTAATTTTAAAATCAGAATTATTAAAATCAGGGCAGACTATAATTAACCTCTTAATTTTAAAATTTTTCTTGAAAGTTTAAATGTTGAATTTTGAAGGTATTTTTGGTTCTAGAGGGTTCAAAAATTGATAAAATCAAACAATCTTTCGGATTAACGCTAATAAATATAGTCATAATAGTCTCCCAAAATTTTAGGAAAGGGTATGTGCAGGATCATGGTGTGCCAAAACACACCCTTAAGTGGTAATGAAATTTCAAAAAATCCAAGTTATGCAACTTGACATGAAAATTTGAATAAGTTGTGAACATTATTTTTAAAATATGTAAGAAGAGAATATATAGAAAATTGAATGTCGTTTCTAAGCTACTAGTTGTTTTTTGGAAAGAAAAAAAATCCTATTTGATGAAAATTTCAAATTTCAATGCAGTGGTACTAAAATTTCAAGAAAAAGATAAGAAGTAGACGTATGTGTGACCACCCTAATCACAATCAAAACATTTTTTTTTTTATAATATTTATAATATAATACTAGACTCATGTCCAGATGTGACACATGTTTTTTTAAAATTTTTTTATAAAGTAAATAATTATTTATGAATTTTTTACTATAGCTTTTTCAGAAATTCAGAAACTCCTACGTCTGACCACCTTAACTTGGTCAAAACCTTATGAAATTTAATTTTTTTAAATTTTAACCTATAGTAGATGAAGCATAGCATGTGATGCATGTTTCAGATTCAAAAAAAGTTGTACCGTTTGAAAGTTATGTGTGCTTTTCAATCAGTCTATCAATTAGGACTATTGTCAGAATTCAATTAGAAAATAAATAATTATTATTTATTAAAGTCGAAATAAGACAAGCCTTATATTGTTGTAAAGCTGAAAACTTCCTTAAAAAACCCTTTTCGTTTTATCAATTTTGGCTACAAAAAAAGTCATCAGCCACTAGTCTAAAGTCTAGAAAATCAAGGAATATTGAAAAACACGTTTTTTCAGTTGAATTTCCAGGCTTGTCACTTCCAAGCCAAATCCAAAAGCATTCCCGAGCTGAAATTTGAAATTTGAAAAATTTACAACACAAATCGGATATCAAATTATATCGGATATCTGATTATAATAAGTAAATTCACTAACTAAATTTGTACATAATTAATCTAATGTTTATTAATATTTTAATATATTAATTTATAAATAAATTAGTATATGATATTAGGGAGAGGGAGAGGGAGAGGAAGAGGGGGAGTGGGGGGAGAGAGAGAGAGGTTAGGGGAGAGAGAGAGAGAGGGAGAGATCGTAAGGGGGAGAGAGAGAGAGAGATGGGGAGGGGGAAGGGAGAGATGGGTAAGGGGAAGAGAGAGAGAGAGAGAGAGAGAGAGAGAGAGAGAGAGAGATTAGGGGGAGAGAGAGATAGATGGAGAGATTAGGGGAGAGGGATAGAGAGAGATTAGGAGAGAGAGAGAGAGAGGGAGAGAGAGAATAAGAAAACAAATTGTGTCGTTATGGGTCATATGGTGTCCTATGACCCATTTGAACACAATATGACCCATAACGACCAAATATGGTGTCTTAAGGGGTCATATGGTGTCCTAAGGGGTCGTAGGAGACCATATGACCCATATGTACACCGTAGGACCCCTTATGAAACCATATGGTGTCGTTAGGGCTCATATGGTATCCTAAGGGGTTGTAGGACATAGTATGACCCCTTAGGACACCATTGGACCCATAACGACCCAATATGGTGTCATAATGGGTCGTATGGTGTTCTAAGTGGTCATAAGGGTTCATGGGACACCATATGACCCCTAAGGACAACATACGACCCCTTATGACACTATATGGTGTCATTAGGGGTCATATGGTGTCCATAGGGGTTATATTGTGTCCTGAGGGGTCATATGATGTCTTAAAGGGGTCATATGACACAATATGGTCCATTTGGACACAATATGACCCATAACGACCCAATATGGTGTCTTAAGGGGTCATATGGTGTCCTAAGGGGTCATAGGACACCATATGACCCCTATGGACAACATAAGACCCCTTATGACACCATATGGTGTTGTTAGGGATCATATGGTGTCCATAGGGGTCTTAGGACACCGTAGGACCCATAACGACCCAATATGGTGTCATAACGGGTTATATGGTGTCCTAAGGGGTCATAAGGGTTCATGGGATACCATGTGACCCCTAAGGACAACATACGACCTCTTATGACACCATATGGTGTCGTTAGGTGTCATATGGTGTCCATAGGGGTCATATGGTGTCTTAGGACACCATATGACCCCTTAAGACACCAAATTGTGTCGTTATGGGTCATATGGTGTCCTAAGGGGTCATAGGACATAATATGACCCCTTAGGACACCATATGACCCAAACCCACCCAATATGGTGTCATAAGGGGTCATATTATGTCCTAAGGGGTCATATGGTATCATAAGGGGTCATACTGTGTCCTAATGGGTTATATGATGTCTTAAAGGGGTCATATGACACAATATGATCTATTAGGATACAATATATCCCATAATGACCCAATATGGTCTCTTAAGGGGTCATATGGTGTCCTAAGAGGTTGTAGGACACCATATGACCCCTATGGACACCATAGGACCCCTTATGAGACCATATGGTGTCGTTAGGGGTCATATGGTATCCATAGGGGTCATATTGTGTCCTAGGACACAATATGACCCCTTAAGACACCAAATTGTGTCGTTATGGGTCATATGGTGTCTTAAGGGGTCGTAGGACACCATATAACCCAATGCAACCCAATATGGTGTCATAAGGGCTCATATTTTGTCCTAAGGGGTTATATGATGTCTTAAAGGGGTTATATGACACAATATGACCCATAACAACCAAATATGGTGTCTTAAGGGGTCATATAGTGTCCTAAGGGGTCCTAGGACACCATATGATCACTATGGACACCATAGGACCCCTTATGACACCATATGGTGTCGTTAGGGGTCATATGGTGTCCTAAGGGGTTGTAGGACATAATATGACCCCTTAGGATACCATAGGACCCAAAGTGACCCAATATGGTGTCATAATAGGCCGTATGGTGTCCTAAAGGGTCATAAGGGTTCATGGGACACCATATGACCCCTAAGGACAATATACGACCCCTTTTGACACCATATGGTGTCAAAAGGGGCCATATGACATCCATAGGGGTCATATGGTGTCCTAGGACACCATATGACCCCTTAAGACACCAATTTGTGTTGTTATGGGTCAGATTGTGTCCCAAGGGGTTGTAGGACACAATATGACCCCTTAGGATACCATATGACCCAAAGCAAACCAATATGGTGTCATAAGGGGTCATATTGTGTCCTAAGGGGTCATATGATGTCTTAAAGGGGTCATATGACACAATATGACCCATAACAACCAAATATGGTGTCTTACGGGGTCATATGGTGTCCTCAGGGGTCATAAACACCATATAACCCCTATGGACACCATAGGACCCCTTATGACACCATATGGTGTCGTTAGGGGCCATATGGTGTCCTAAAGAGTCGTAAGACATAATATGACCCCTTAGGACACCATAGGACCCATAACGACCCAATATGGTGTCATAAGGGTTCATGACACACCATATGACCCCTAAGGACAATATACGACCCCATATGAAACCATATGGTGTAATTAGGGGTCATATGGTGTCCTTAGGGGATACCATATGACCCCTTAAGACACTAAATTGTATTGTTATGGGTCATATGGTGTCCTAAGGGGTCGTAGGACACAATATGACCCCTTAGGACACCATATGACCCCTAATCTCTCTCTTCCTCTCCTCCTCTCTCTCTCTCCCCTAATCTCTCTCTCTCTCTCCCCTAATCTCTCTCTCTCCCTCCCTCTCCCCTAATCTCTCTCTCTCTCTCTATATATATATCTCCCTCTCTCCCTCTCCCCTAATCTCTCTCCCTCTCCTCCTCTCTCTCTCTCCCTCTCCCTCTCCCCTAATATCTCTCTCTCCCTCTCCTCCTCTCTCTATCTCTCTCTATCTCTCTCTAAAATATGACTAATAAAATCGAATATTGGATTTAATTAGATATCCGATTTCTACCATTGCCATTAATGTGGCAATAGTAAAAAAAAAGGCGGTAATGAGAAATTTTTTTGGGACCACAAATTTATAATTAAAATCGGATATCTGATTTTTGTAAATAAAAAAGAGCCTTGTGGGATATTTTGTGGAATCCAATGGCCCACAGTTTGCATATTCTGTTTTCTGTCGATAATCATGGGTTTTCAGACAGGTTGAGACAAATTTGTGCTTTTGGGAGATCCTTAAAGTCAAATCTTACATTGCCAATCATGTAGGAGCATCTGTGTGGGGGTAAATGGGGAGTAGTAGTCGTCGGTAGTCTAAACGCAAAAGAAAACTTTCAAATGACCAAATTGAAGTGTATAGAGAAAGAGATAGAGAATGTCATAGGAGGAGAAGACAAGGTATGTTAAATATTGCTAATGTTACTTCAAGTGAAGTGGAAATTGAATTTGAAAATGTGTCACAAGTTATTGAAAATTAAAATGTAGATTTTGAAAGTGAAGAGGAAATTGAATTTGAAACTATGTCACAAGTTATTGAAAATGAAAATATAGATTTTGAAAGTGAAAAGTTTGAAAATGTTGAAAATGTTGAAAGTGATAATGAAAATGCTCAACATGTGGAAAATTTTGACATAGGAGGTGAAAATGTGGAAAACTTTGACATTGAAGGTGGAATTGCTCAACCAAGTGAACCATATGTAACACCTAATTACTTTAAAAATGAAGACCCTCTCATGGATGAAAGAAAAATCCAGAATCCAAGACCTTCAAGAACCCCAAAATGGTTATTTGAAATTGATGAGAACATTATTGTGAATCTTGAAGACAAGAGGTCAACAAGAATTGTTCGGTTGTGGGCTACACAACTTTTTGACCAAAATTTTAGCAATAAGACATTGACCGAGCAATTCCAACTCTTTGTTCAATTACTAAAGATGATAAAGACGAGACCATTGCTAAACAAATTGAAGATTCATATGAACAAGAAGATGGAGAGAAATTCTTTTATTGCAAAAAATCCATTTGACACTCTCAATTCTATTGGAAAGAATACCAAAGAAATAGATAAAAGAGCCACTTGAAGAGTGATTACAACCTCCTTAGTAAGCCATAAATTGAGGAAGGCTCGTCAAATGAGACAAAATTTTGTTGATTTTAACATAAACTGTAAAACTTTGGATAGAGCACTTGCATGAATACAAAGACTTGACGATCCACTTCAACAAGATACACGAGCTTTTGGTGGGAGGCTTCCACGTGTTGATAGAAAGTTGACTGACAATGTGAAGGAGGAGACTCAACAATTTTGGCACTCTAATTCTAGAGTGTCACCCAATGTAAAGGACGTTTTGAAATTAAGAATCGGCAATTGAGACCGGACACCGCATCCCAAACATTTCTTGGAATCAAGCCAAATAATGTTGTACAATTTTTTTTGTGAAGTACATCCAACTTTGCAAATATCACAAAGGGCCTTTGAATCTTTGAAACCATTTTATTGTGTTCCTCTTAAGATTTGCAATACTTGTTGTTGGAAGTACCATGTGGAGTTTTCAATGTACCTTGAACTTTTATGTCATATTCATTCTATGATGCATACTAATGAAATGTTGCAGGAGTTTGGTACAATGCTATTTCTGAGATCATCAAGAGACTTGCAAGATCTATTTTTATGCCCTAGAGATGATGGCTACTATTTCTATAGAAATGATTGTTTGAATGAGAAGTGCTTAGAATGTGGTGGGTTGTCAAAGTTTGTTTCATGTTTTCATGAGGGTAGCGAACACAAGTTTGGAAAGAATTATGCTGAGGAAAAAATATATGAGATAGTGAAATATACGTTGAATAGTGGAGGTGAAGGTTCTAGATGCGAATTAGTCTCAAGAGAAGTGAGTATTGCTGATTTTATTTTGGATTTTAAGGAAAAAAAATTCTACAAGTATGCAAGGCACACCCATAGGTCTTAGTGGTTGGATCAACAGTTCAGGATGTGTAAGAACTCTTTCCTGATTGGCACTATTGTATCAATGGTTGATTTTGCAGAGAATTATACATTCCAACCACAAAATGAGGTACAGTCTCAGTACTAAAATTCAGTCCAGATTGCTATTTTTGTTCACATTACATATAGACATGCTCCTAATAGTACAGAAGAGGACAGGAAGATAATCAAGGAGTATCATTTTTATATGAGTGATGATAGATCACACTCCTCTGAGTATGTGCAACATTATTTCGAGAATTTTTTGAATTTATTCCATGAGAAGGATATTGCAATTGACTGACATATAATATGGTCAAATAACTGTACGGGTCAATCCAAGAATGCCTGTATGTTTTATTGGTTGAGTAGAATGCATGTAGAGAGGCGTATACCTCATATTCTGTGTTAAGGAGCAATTGAGGATTTCAGGTTTAAATTTCTCTGATGCACATTCTATTATTGATTGGTGTAGTTCAGCATTGTCACATGGAGGTACTCTTGATTCAGTAGTGACCAGATTCTTTTGGTTGGTTGAGGAGGGAACAGTGGGAGATAGATTGGATTATCAAACAATTACATATTCTTCAAAGATGCATTCATTTCTCAGTTCAAATGCAAGTACATGGACCATTTGGACACGAGAATTAGCTTGTTTTTGTCAGAGTTGTGTTCGGTGTGATTGGGATCAATGCAAGTCAAGTGAGTGGGTTGATACGTGGGTTCCCCACTATCTAACTCATTTATCTCAAACAATATCCTTGTCAAACGATGACATGGAAAGTTCACTTGAGTATGATTATCTTGTTGTTCTCAAAATCTGATTCATTTTAACATCCTTATATTGACATGATAACTCTGTATGTAGAAGAGATATTAAAGAGAAGGAAACTTCCAGAACAACATATGACAAGGTTTGATTAACCTTCTACACTTCGGACTTATTCAAAGTCCAGGTAGGTATACCTTTGTGAACTAAATTCACACTTTTAAAAGATAAATCCACAACAAACCAATCCAAAAACCAGTGGATATAATCACCTTAAAACTAACTGAAACAAAGGAATGAAAATTATACTCATGTTCAGTATTGACCTACAAGATATGTAATAGACAACCTTGATCTATACCAGTGCCTTATCCAAGGTCACAGAGTCATCTAAGTGTGGCATAGGAAATTAGGAATCATCACAAACAATATAAAAATACTAATCATTAGCTCAATCACAAAAGCAAATTGCAATGATCTATCCTAAACACACTCAATAGAGACATAAAGATGAAACATTCAAAAGAAAATACTATGCAAACCAAACGTGGATATGAATGCTTCCTTCATGCGGCTCCATTGTTCTTCTTTCCTCTTCAAATAGTTTGGTTGTGGATCTCACCTACAAGTGCATAAACCTAATTGTGAAAGCAAGATTGACATTGACACAAGAATACTCGAAGCGTAAATTCGATAGTTTGATTAGGGATTCGGGCTTTGATTGAAGAAATTCATCCAATTTATAGAAGAATTGGAGAGATGACAAGATTAGCATGATAGTGATTCGAATGGAAATTCAAATCAAGAATAGCAAAATTATGACATGTGTATGACAAATTGCTATGCAAGGATTAATGACAATTTATGACAATTTATGACAAATTGCTATGCAAAGATTTATGACAAAAATTTGAAATAGAAATAGACATTTAGGAATTTAGGAGAAATTAGAAAATTAGGTTAGAAATGATGACTTGGAAATTAGGAAATTGATGAAAAATAGGTAAATTAATTAATAGTTTCTCATTCATTAATTAATTTACAAAAATAGGAGGAAATTAATTAGCCAATTAAATAACATTTAATTGTGACAAGAAGACTTAGGATAAATAAATAAATTATTTAACCTAGAGGGAAAATTCCAAACAAGATTAAATGAATAAATCATAAAACCTTGGAAGATGAATTAGAAATGCAAGAACGACAATTAGGTCTTGATGTAAGATTGATTTGATGTCGATTCGATCATGATTTTGAATTGATAAATGATCAATGTTGATAAATGATTTGATTCAGATTGGTTGACAAGAATCAATGACAAATTGACCAAATTGACATGATTGAAAAGGACAAGGATCGATGACGAATTGATCGCAATATGACAAGATTGACAAGGACAAAGATCGACCAAAATCATGACTGAAGATTTGCTATTGACAAGACCAAATTCGAAAGCGAGACAAATGAAGAATGCAAAAGAATGACTAGATGCTCGCAAATGATAAAGACCAAGTGCGAATCATAGGAGAAATGTTAATACGACGCAAAAACCTAAAATGAGGCAATGCGCAAATGTTAAAGTATGACTCCACACGTGTTGACCATTTTTAGGTGTCTACAATAAGTTAAAACAATACTCCCATAATCAAATATCTCCACATATCCCATTAGTTTGGCTTCTGCAAATCCCTATATATGCCTAACACACTTAAGAATTTATTCATACCAAACTAACTGTGCTCATAAAAAATTCAAAATATCCCACAAAGAATTTACTGGTAGAGAAGATTCCTGCATATTTAATTCCCCTCCTGAAGAGAAAAGCTAAGAAACATATCTACTGAAAGATACCTTACAACCCTTATTCAAACAAAATAACCCTAGATTATTTAGAATGAAACAGTAAACACTTGCAAACATATTTGAAGACAACACAAAGCTCTAACTCAAAACCAATGGTCTGTATATTGATATTTTCTTCAAAAAAGTATTACAAGAAACCTTTGAATATTCTCCATTAAAACTTGGAAAAGCCCAGATAAATTTCTACAACATTTTCTTACAATCCTTTGCGATCATTTTTCTACTAGTCTTGGTATCCATTTGTAACAATATGGATGCACACATAGCTTCGGACTTTCCTAGGAGAGTTTGTTACAGTCATTACTTCTTAAGAAGAAGTTACAAAACACTTTACAAATGCGGTTACAAGTCTCTTTCAACATCCATGGCTTCTTGTTGTTGTTGTTCTGTTGCAACGTTTTCTAACTGCTCCACATCAAGCATGACATATTTTCTTGTCCATTCCTGATACACCTCATCAGCAGGCCATGAGAAGTTAATTACTTTTTCTTTTGTCTTGGCTAATCTTTTTCAATAATTTCTCATTTTATTAACCTCTGAATTTAGGAAACCATAATGAGATTTGATTTTCTCAATCTCCTCAATTACTTTGACAAATATGGATGCATCCTCTGATGTGACAATTCCTTTTATTCTAAGTGACAATTTGGCTTCCAACTCCTTAAGCCATATTTGTTTGTCCTTTAATTGGTCTGGGCTGACAAAACCTCCTGGGAGTAATTCAAAAACTTGATCAGTGTACTCTTTCTTGTACAAGTTGATCTTTCTATCTACATTATCTACTCCTTCTGCCAATTTTACTAAATCCTTTGTCATATCATTTGTAGATTTAATAATAGGGTCAGCCCCTTCCTCATCATAGGATACACAAATCAATTATATATCTTGCTCTCTGGGTCTCCATTTATCAAAAATAGGCATTAATACAGCCTTGTCCCTATTTAGCTCATTCCATATTTCCAAAATCTTCCTTATATTGTTATACATTAATAAAGACCCTATAGTGTCAGCAAAACTTAAAATTGTAGCCTTTACCCTCTCTTCATATTTCTTTGCATATAAGGCTTGAGCCTGTTTTAAATTCTCCAACTCATGGGGAGTGATCTCAATCAACTGAGAACTAGAAGGTGGTGGAGATGGTGGGAACTCAATAACGGGGCTAGTAGGTGGAGGTCTTGCAGGAGAAGAGGAGATCATCAATGTTGAGGACTCACCTTGATGGTATTGTCCTACCAACTAGCTTTGTATCTTGGCGATGATGCTATCCTTACCTCTTACCTCTTCCTTGGCATTGTTCTAAGCTTTTAAAACTATCTCCATCTTAACTTGGAGATTTTCCTTTTCCTTAGCCTCTCTTTCTGCTACTGCAACACTAAACTTTGCAGTCTCTAGCACAATGCTAGCAGCTTCCTCTACCCCACTGCTCTGCACTCTTTTCACTATCATTCCTCCAAGGTAACTTGACCCTGGGGTGTCCTTATTCCTCTTGTTTTCATCTCTTTTAAGAGACCACATGACCAGTGCAACATTATCTTTGCTGAAAGTGACTCCCTCCATAGGTTTGGTCTCTTTTCTTACTACCTCTAAAACCAAGGCATCTGCTATGTCCCATTTGGGGAGAATGAGTACCCCAACCTGTGCTACCATGTCCCTTCCCTACTCAAGAGTGATGGTCTTAAACTCATCAACCATTTCTTGCTTTATCTCTTCCTCTACCACAATTGGATCTCTGTGGGGCTCCTCACCTTTCCTCTTTTCACACCTAGCATTAAATTTATCAATGTTCCGCTTCCACACAAACTGCATGAAAGCTCCTGATGTGACAAAGTTATTATCAGCCAAGAAGTCTTCACTAGCTTGCTTGATCTTAGGATCCCACTCCTGGCCTTTGAACTCATTAGAAGTGATGTTCATTTCAATAGTAAGGGGCTCTTCTGGCATTCCCTCTTCCACTTCATCATATGTGTATGCTATCTCTCCAAGGCTGCCTAACTATAATAGTTGCTCTGCTACTGCCTATTCATCTCCTATATGAATAGGGGATTGAGATGGAGAGTACAAAGGTTCATTCGATTGTACTTCTTTTCCCACTCTTTGTTTCTTTGGGCTATCTTGAATTTCAATGACATCCTGTATCTTCCTCTTTCCTTTAGAGGTAGAGGGCTCCCCTATTGTAGGCATCAACACACTGTAGTTGGACTTCTTATGCAACATGTAATCACTAGGAGGGACTACTCTAGCAAATGCAGACCTATTCAGAACCAGTCTTACTTTCTCAGGGTTGTTCTTAATTACAACCTCCCTCTTTTCTTTCAATGTTTGCATCACATCCTCAAAGCACAAAATTAAGAACTTTATCTTCTCCTCAAAAGGGTGAAAGTTAGACAAAGGGTCATAGCTAGTGTCAAATTGGTGTACAAAGTCTAAATCCTTTTTGTAGGCCACCCACTTTTCCTTCCTTAGCTCTTACTCATCTAAATCAAACTCATTCCTAATGAGGTCTTCAGGAAACTGGAATTGCTGGGGTCTACCTTTGCATATTGCCCTCTTTCTAAACATGCCGTTGAAGAAATCTTCAGGGTCAGCACATCGGGAAACTGCAGTTGACAAATGATATGGTTGAAGGAAATCTTCAAAACACTTCCAACCTCCTTTAATTATCACAAATTGGTGTGCTATGGTAACTGTAGGGAAAATGGTCCCTTTACCTCTTCCTGTTAACTCTGCCTCCTACACACCACCAATCTTCCTGAGGATCTCTACAATTCCCACTTTAAGAGGGACCTGATAGGGTAACAAAAATGGAGTGCCTTTGAAACCATATACTTTGAAAACTGTGGAAATAGGGTATAAGTAGATATCACCCCAATTGTGGACAATTTTAACATTCTCAACAAAATCCTTTGGCCTAATGAATTCCAAAAGAACCTTAGGGACTCTTGGATTCTCTGAACAGATAAGAGTCCTAATCTTAGATGCAAAACACTTATCAAACTTTAAGAAGCTTGCATCTTCTCTGTCCCATGACAACACTATACTCCATAACTGCACTGGCATCTTCTCTCCATTTTTCTCTTTCACAATATCCATCCCACTTGCAAAATAGTCACCACCATTGAATAAAAACAAATGCATGAGGAGGGAGTACCACCCAAAAGGCCTATCCACTTTCCCATTCTTTATTCCTATCAATCCTTCATGGATAACATCAGTGATAAAGGAAGCATAATCAAAGGTCACTGCCAAAGAGGGGTTCAAAATTTGAGCAACCATTAGCATGTAATGAGTTGGCATATTTTCTTTAGCATCTTCTCCTAAAATCTGGTAGAGTGACCGATATAATCCTTTGGCCCTAAGGGTAAACAAATTTAAACAAAAAGGCTCCTCAGCGTTAGGTCCTACAACTGTTAACCCACCTATCTTCACAAAGAATTATTTAAGAGACCCATTTCTAAGGTGGTTCCTCTACACACTGTAAACCTGAGCTAGTGATTTAAAATTAATAGGCTCTAGAAAATTGGTAAACTCACTAAGCCCAAAAGCATTTCTAAATTCCTCATTATTTATTTCAATGAGGGTTTTCCCACTTATATCCTTGACACTTCTTGTAATTGGGTCATAGTTGTGTGAAATCTGAGTTAGGAGATCCACATCCATGAATACTCCAGGGACCACTAATTTACCTATATCCAACTCCCAAATACTGTTATGTGGGACTGAGGAGTTTCTCATGCCATATCCAACCTTAAATAATCCCAACCCAGACAACCCAATTTGAGGGTGTCTTAGCCAGTTACCCTTATCATATAATCCCTCTCCTATTTTTAGGTGAGGAGCTCTTGGCACGAGTTCTTTTACCTTTGTGGCCACATTAGTTGACAATGTCAACTGTTCAAGGAAGTCATCACAGATAGCCCTCCCCTGATAATTAACGTTTCCTAAGAATTCTCTTTTAGGTGCCATCTTAAAGACTATGCAAACAATTTAATTACTAACCCCAACTGTTCTATGACAATTCAAGACCTCAATTAAAACACACTATTAAGTAACTGCCAAACAAGAGTATAAGAGAACTTGTTTTTTGCTTGAAGAAATCTGCTCTGCAACTAAAGAAATTTTCTCTGCAACTGAAGAAATTTGCTCTGTAAGCGCTTCTCTGCAACTACTCTTCAAAATGATGCCTTCATTCAATTGATACGAGATCATATACGGTAGTCGGGCTCTTAACTGCGACATTGATACTGCATGCTTCGACCATCCCTTCAAAATTGAATTCATAGAAGAATTCAAAAATTTCGCTCCAATGGGTCATAACATGCCTGTGTATTTTCCTTTTCGCTCTTTCACCATTTCGCAGAGCATAACCTTCTAGCAATTTCGCCAAGCGAAATCATGCCAGCCGTCCAATCAGATGAGACATGATCAGTCTTTACATTGTCTTAACATCTCTGCCTTTGCATCGGGCCCTACCTCTTTTTGCCATTTCACAATCTTTATCCTGCGAGCACTTTCCTTTCGCGAAGCTATGCCAAGCATTAGATGGAACTCTAACCGCTCAACCTTTAACCCTTACCGGGACCATCAACCTTTTCACTAATCGTGCCTCATCTTGACGGCTAACGGTTTTTTGCTATTTCGCAGGGGTTAATCTACTTGCATCTCTGGGCCATGAAACAACAAGAAGCATTGGATCAATCTTGAGATGACCATCTTTTAAGTGAGAACTTTATGGCTTACCCCACTTATTCACCGGTTAACAAATGGCATGTGGCATTCGGCCATTAGCCCTGGGAAACTCTTCGAGTTTAGTTCAGAATCAACCACGTGTCCTATTCCCTGCATAACCACCGATTACACCTTGGCGGGCCCTGAATCACCTCTTAAAACTACGTGTCAATTGACACATCATCATCAATCCTCACAAGAAATAACAGCTGTCATTCCACATCATGCTGGGAAGAAACTCTCTTTCTCTTTTGCCATTTCATAGGCCTTAATCCTTGGTTGATTTGCAGCCACAAAACAATGAGAACCCTTGGATCAAAACAGAGTTGATCTTTTTTTACCTCTATGCTTTATCTATTCTTCAGGCCCACCTTTTCCTTTTGCCATTTCACGGGCTTTAAAACACAAGCATCTTACCCTTGCGAACACACACGAACTGTTAGATTATATCAAACTTGTTCAATGCTTAACAACCTACTTGAATCCGGCAGACGTGGATTATCTGACTCAGCATTATCCACCCGGTGTTTAGTCATTCTTGAATTGACATGTCAACTTTCTACTCGCTGAGAGAAAACATCGAGATCCACCTCATCCTTCCCACCTGTATCTGCCAGATCATTTCTTATCCCGTAGCATGACTCATCTTCTTGGACCCACCTTTTAATCCTTAAATCCAATTCGCCAACCACTTTGATTTTCGGCCATGTGTCATTATTTTACTTGCCATCTCAACCAGCTAGACTGCTTGCTTGGAATGCCATGTCATTTTGCTATTTCGCAAAAGCTATCTTTCGAGCATCTCTCTCATGCAAAACTATGCTAACCATTAGATCTTTGGGAACCTGTGCATCTGTTATGCCTCTTATGAACCTCTTTTGCTAGGCCAAAAACCTTTCGTTGCTTCATAGGGCATAACATGTGAGCATCTATCAGCCATGAAACAACGTGAACCATCAATTTCTCTTGAACTTGATCACCTTTTAGCCATGGAAAAGTCTTCACCGCTGGGTCTCACCAAGCCTTTTCGCCATTTCGTGAAAGGTATTTCACTTGCTAGTTTCGGCTGCGAATCAACGCCAGCCGTTAGATCTTGAGCGAGATGGAGTCTCGTTAAACCAGACCAAATGCACACAGTTGAACATGCTTTTTCCTTTCGCTATTTCACATAGCTTAACACACACACAACTTCGCTTAACGAAATGGTGAAAGCCATAGATTCATTTGGAAGTTGGCGACACTTACTGGACCCGCCAACATTAGAAGGAAAAAGACATAAGGCATGATTTTTTATGATTTATTTAACGACCGCCTAGGTAAATAACAAGGGGGAACACTTCACATGACCCCAAGACCCATTACTTAAGTGGATAAAGTAACACAGGAATATAAACCTGAGGGTTTTGATCAGACATTTGAGCAATTTAAAACTAAAACCTTGAACCCTTAAAGACCTAAAATAGATTTGAAGCAGTTAATAGCATATCTGACTCAAAATTTCAAAAACCTAGCCAATCATGGGAAACGAAAACCCATTTCTTAAACAGTAATAACACATCTATCAGATCTTGTATAGCTAGAACATGTTTTTACAGTTGTTGCACCACAAGGGAATGAAGAGAGATCATAATATTGGTTGGCATGATGTGTACAGGGAAAACAAAATCTAACACAACTAGTGACATATGATGACGGGTTCACATATTGTACAGGTTCAGTTGTTGTTATGGGAACTTGGTTGCGAACATACATGATTAGAAAGAATGACATACCTACATTTGAAGACTATGAGAGACACAAAACCATTATAATGTACTCAAACCTTATAATAGCTACAAATGTCAAGTTGTTGAAGCATCAAGCAAAACCGAAGACCAAATAGATATGGACAGTGACTACTGCTGATCATGAAGCAATACTGGATACTCCTAAGCAAAGAGATGACCCTTCAGGAACACTTGAGTAGTAGGTCTTTAATGGTGCCTTATTTTTCTTATCCTGCATTTCATTTCAAACAATGATCATTAGACCTTAATGTTCAAGTTTGTTACGTGTATATTAAGGATGTGTTGAAAATGCAGGTCTATTGATGAACATTTTTTTTTGGCAACACAGTTTTTGCATGCACATAGTGGGTACACTCAATATAATCAGAAGGAATGCATTTTTGCAACTTGACTTATTATCATGCATTTGATGAGCTTTACAATTTTTGTTATTAGAGAACACTATTTGACAATTTTTGATCATATAATTATCGCAAAACCTTTATTCTCATGCAGGTCTTTTTTGATGATATACAACAATATCACATTATGATTTTTTGCATTGACATAGTGGGTTTTGTTGATATAATTTGAAGGGACACATTTTTATGGTATATAATCCCACCTTTTAATTTATTATCATGCATTTCAGTTAAAGTGATTATCATAAAGCCTTTATGTTTGTCCATGCATTTTATGTGTATACTAGCAATTCTTAATAATACAGGTTCATGCTAGATCATTTGCCGTTGACAAGACCCTCTCTTGGTGATGGTCCATATTCCTTTGTGCATTAATGAGATAAAATTTTGTGCATAAAAATTAAGTCAAGTGAATGTATTTCTATTTAGAAATGACCATATCTACCATCATCTTCAACCATGCAGAGAAATGCAGTGAAAAGGGCTTTAATCAACATGCATCTTTCTTCAAAGTTATTCTTGTATACTTTGCAGAGAAACTGGTAAGTTTCGTAATTATACAATCTTGTATGTCTTAAAAATGTTTCAAATGATCTATTTATAATTTTCCAAACTAATTTGTATTAAGTGTTATAATTTGATTCTTGTAGCATATTAATTTCACATAAAAAGGTTACTTATTTTGGTCTTCATTTATATGCAGGCATTGCTGTACGTAATCTTTTCTCTTAGGACATGAGGATGTCTGATGCAGATGAAGTGGGATGTTGTATTTGTATATGGATGTGAAAAAAAAATCATGTTTGCATATCCCTTCATGGATGTCACATGCAAGTGTAATGGTAATTATGTGTATACAATGCATGGAAATATTGATGATCATTATGCGTCTACAGTGTAATGCTTGTTTATTTATGTTTTTAGCACTTAGGGCACTCAAGGGATGACGTCGGTAGGGTATGACCCCGAGCGTTCGACTGAGTGGGGAGGCAAAATAGGAGCAGGCATAGGTTAATAATGCCTAACTGGACATGTCAGAGATGATGGTTCATCATCGCGACGAGCTAAAAGAGAAATTGGCCACATGACAACACTCGATTGAATGCGATTGATGATTTTTTTGCCAAACGAAAAATTGCCGCCCTAATAAAACCATAGGGAAACTTGAAAAACCGAGATAGGCTTTTGTAGGGACCCCTCTCATGGCCTCGTAGGTTCAAACAGATCATTCGTAGGTGCCACAGATTTTGAGTTAGGGCCCATCAAAGTTTGAAAATTTTTAGCACTTAGGGCGCTCAAGGGATGACGTCGGTAGGGTATGACCCCAAGCATTCGGCCAAGTGGGGGGGAAAATAGGAGAATGCATAGGGTAATAATGCCTAACTGGACATGTCAGAGCTGAGGGTTCGTCATCATGATGAGTTGAATGAGAAATTGGCCACGCAACTACATTCAATTGAATGAGACTGACGATTTTTTTGCCAACTGAAAAATATAGCCTTTTGTAGGGACCCCTCTCATGGACTTGTAGGTTCAAACAGATCATCTGCAGGTGCCACAGATTTTGAGTTAGGGCCCATCAAAGTTTGACAATTTTTAGCTCATAGGGCGCTTAAGGGATGACGCCGGTAGGGTATGACCCCCAAGCGTTCGATCGAGTGGGGGGGAAAAATAGGAGCATGCATAGGGTAATAATTCCTAACTGGACATGTCAGAGCTGATGGTTCTTCATCACAATGAGATGAACAAGAAATTGGCCACGCGACAACATTCAATTGAATGAGTGACGATTTTTTTGCCAACTGAAAAATTGCTGCCCTAATAAAACCATAGGGAAATTTGAAAAAATAAGATATTATTTTGTAGGGACCCCCTCCTGGCCCCGTAGGTTCAAACAGATCGCTCCCAGGTGCCATGGATTCCGAGTTAGGGCCTGTCAAACTTTGACAATTTTTAGCACTTAGGGTGCTCAAGGGACGACGTCGATAGGGTATGACCTTGAGCATTCGACCGAGTGGGGGGGAAAAATAGGAGCATTCATAGGGTAATAATGCCTAACTAGACATGTCAGAGTTGACAGTTCATCATTGCGACAAGCTAAACAAGAAATTGGCCATGCGACAACATTAGATTGAATGAGATTGACGATGTTTTCGCCAACCGAAAAATTGCTGCCCTAATAAAACCATAGGGAAACTTGAAAAACTGAGATAGGATTTTGTAGGGACCCCTCTCATGGCCCCGTAGGTTCAAGTGGATCATTCACAAGTGCCATGGATTCTGAGTTAGGGTTCATCAAAGTTTGATAATTTTTAGCACTTAGGGTGCTCAAGGGACGACACCAGTAGGGTATGACCCTGAGTGTTTGACCAAGTGGGTGGGGGGGGGGGAAATAGGAGCATGCATAGGGTAATAATGCCTAACTAGACATGTCGGAGCTGATGGTTCATCATCGCAATGAGCTAAAAAAGAAATTGGCCATGTGACAACATTCGATTGAATGAGACTGACGATTTTTTTGCCAACTAAAAAATTGCTGCCCTAATAAAATAGTAGGGAAAATTAAAAACCTAAGATAGGCTTTTGTAGGGACCCCTCTCGTGGCCCCGTAGGTTCAAACGGATCATTCACAGGTGCCACGGATTCCGAGTTAGGTCTCGTCAAAGTTTGATAATTTTTAGCACTTAGGGCGCTCAAGGGATGACATCGGTAGGGTATGACCCCGAGCGGTCGACCGAGTGCGAGGGAAAAATAGGAGCATGCATAGGGTAATAATGTCTAACTAGACATGTCAGAGCTGACAGTTCGTCATCGCGACAAGCTGAATGAGAAATTGGCCACGCGACAACATTCAATTGAATGAGACTGATGATTTTTTTGCTAATCGAAAAATTGTTGCCCTAATAAAACCCTGAGTGTTCGATCGACGTGGGGGGAAAAATAGGACCATGCATAGGGTAATAATGAATTGTATCAAGTATTGTTCATTAAATTAATTGTATTGAATTGTTCATTAAATGAATTGTATTGTATTGTTCATTAAATGAATTGTATTGTATTGTTCATTAAATGAATTGTATTGTATTGTTCATTAAATGAATAATTTTGTTCATTATACAAAAAACACTTACGATGAAATGAAATGAATTGTATTGTTCATTAAATAACCATTATTAACTAGTGTTAATTATTGGAATGAATATTAAAGATTTCCATGATAACACCATGCAAAGATGAGCAACAATTTATATGATCGAATATCAACTTCTGTATATATAAAAATGTCAAATGATTACAAATGTATGTCCATACACAAATATGGCATAAACGCCAACTGAAACA
Source organism: Cryptomeria japonica (assembly GCF_030272615.1). NCBI lineage: Eukaryota > Viridiplantae > Streptophyta > Pinopsida > Cupressales > Cupressaceae > Cryptomeria > Cryptomeria japonica. The sequence continues at coordinate 52,215,621 of NC_081411.1, forward strand.
AAATGTATGTCTAAATACATGAATTTATGTCCACATAAAAAATATTCATGCCAACTAGACATGCAAGCATCCCAAAACTATCTATAACATCCTAAGCTATTGACAGATCATCAAAATCAATCCTCTTCGCCACACTGCTCGGCTTTGAAGGATCCTTCACAAGAAAAATAAACCATGATTAATATTAGTTATATTAAATAATTCACATTTGAAAAGTTAACATAAAAATGAACTATAATTGAACTATTCATGTTTACCTCATCTCCACATTTTCTCTTCGGCTTTGCAGGACTCTTGATGTATGGCTTCGGTAGAGGAGGTATGTTTTCAATATTTTCATACACAACCTACATATGTTCAGAAACATGACATTGATACAAGTTAGCATATAATTGTCACTGATAATAACAAATTATATATACTAAACACAAAATAAAATAAACACACATCTACTCGAGGCATCTCTTCTTCTTCTTCATCTTCAGGTATACTGGGTGTAGTCATCAAGGATGTGAAGCCAAGAATTCTTTGTACATATACACAACAAGTATATGAAACTATCAATCTATGTCAAGATTTGGATAATCAATATAAGTTATTTAAACTATTCATTCAATCATATTTGGATTCAATTACCTTTCCCTTGTCTCCAATTGCACTACCATATCCTAAATCACACTACCCCACACTCATGTTGCTTGTGCCCTATAAGAGTAAAATAAGATATACATGCAAGTTACTACATAATCTAATTAATACCAATATGAATGATGAGCATGTATGTACAATAAAATACAAATGACTAGGTGCAATAATATATGTACCGTCAAGCTATCAAGGTCAAATGAAATGGCCGACAAGGTGCCCTCCTAAATCTATCTCAACTCCTCCTCGGTCATCAACTGTTAAATAGACCATGTAAATAAAAATTAGTACTTAATATTATCTAGATTATAAATATTCATTTAAAATATAACATGAACTGTGAAAATTCAAATCTTACCACTACATCATCAATGTATGATGACAGTGCCTCCTCGCCTCTAACATGCAAGGACTCACCAGGGTATCCTCCAATCTGTGTCATAACATTTGGTGCATCATGCATCTTATGCACCTCATAATCTGCACTATCCATAGGAGGATCAATGGGTTGTCCAACTGGACCCAAGCATACGTTCCTACACATGACACAACTATGGGGCACGCATATGTGTGGAGCCGAGGATGACATGTCAGCACCACCAGATGCACTGCAACCATCAAAAGTAGGCTGAGCTACTGACCCAGCCTGAGAAACCAAAAGGCTACTCAAGGAGTGAATAGCCGATATGGTCCGTGAAGCCGCCTCACAAATGATATCTAGATGCTGCACTGGAGGTGCGGGATCAGGAGGAGGAGGGGGAACATATGGGCCCTGGACTACTCTGACTGCCCCAAGTCTATTTTGGGGCATACCTAAACCCACGCCCTGGAAAGGTTGGATGTCAAAGTAGTTCACATGTTTGCGTAAAACAAACTCAGCATACAATTTTTTTATGAAATAGAAGGGGACATCAAGATTGTTGTTGGGTGGTTTGTCGAAAACCATCCACCAACAATCCCAAAAAATTTTCACAATACCATCATTTGTGCACCATTTAATAGAAAGTTTTATTTTTTGGGGGTCTACGGGTTGACTAGTGCGGGGATTCACAAACAATGAGGCGATATCGACTTTTGATATCTCAAGATCCTTGATATCCTTATACAACAAGCCATCCGCATATTGTTCCCTCATAGAATCTCGCCACAAAAGGGTGACATTGTGCTCCTCAGTCATGGTTTTCGTACTCTTTATGATCGACGTGAGAGGATCAAACATTGGATTTAGATGAGGGATCCTACGATATACATCTACAATCCCCCTCGATTCATTCAAATTTTGTGCAATCAAATCTTGAATTGAGGGGGGGTTTGGCAAAGGAGGGTTTGGTTGTTGCAGTTGTGGTTCATCAATGTTTTTATTGTTAGCCCCCATTTTTAACCTAATTGAATGTAAACAATTGAATTTAGTTAACAAATTTAAACAATTTTGTATTTGATTTTTAAAAAACCTAGTTTTCATTAAAAAAACCATAATTTCAATGAAAAATCAAATAAACACTAACAAAAAATACAAAAATTGAATGAAAATGATTGAAAACAATACAAATCTTACCTTTCAATCTATTTTTTAGCAATTTTTGGCCAAAACACCGGACATCGGATACAATTGGATATTGGATTTTTATAAAATTGTGCAGCCCGTGGGTTAAATATGACTCACAGGCTATCATTGTCGAAATATATTGTCTCAGAAAATTGGAGATTTTTATACTTAAATTATTTTAAAATAACATTATATTATATAATATAATATATAATATTGCTGGCAAATGCACATTCCAATGAGAAATTGTAGGTGATTGAAGGTATTGTCATTGATGGCAACCTTACAATCATATGATACTGACAGGCACCGACACTGACAGACTCTACATCGGCATACAGTTCACTGGCACCGAAAAGATTGATTATCAACACCATGGCCGATAGGAATTTTGTTTAATTGTATTTTATATTTAATTGTAAAATCTTTTTGTAAGCCAACATGGCGGATTGTAATAAGACTCATATAAGTATGAGATCTTGTAGATCATTTAATAAGTGGATAGGATTAAATTATTGCAGACCTAATGTGCGAATTGTAAGGTAGATTTTGGATAAGGGTTTATGATTATTGTAGAGCTTAAACTGGTACTGAACCTGGCATAGCAGATGCTGATCTAAAGCAGTACATGACATTGGATTTGTATAATCCATTTTTGTAAGTCAGTGAGACTTCTTTTATAACTGAGCAGTGAGCTCTAGGCACCTAGCCTTCCTGCAAGTGCAGGCGCCTATTGTAATAGTAATATTCTCTTATTGGCCAATAAGAAAATATTGTGGGTCATAAATCCCACCGAGGTTTTTCCCACACACGGGTTTCCTCATTAAAAATACTATGTTATGGTGTGTCTTTCATGTTGTGGTTTTTGTTCTTATTTACTGCATTAATTTTAGTTTGCCGGTACACTGTTTTGGAATGCTTTTCATTCCATAAGCTAAGAAATTACATTAATCAGTTAGATACTGATTCACCCCCCCTCTTAGTATCTTTGGGAATCCTAACAATTGGTATTAGAGCCTGGTCGTCTATTTTCCAAAGCCTAACAGCTTGAGGAAGATTCTGACACTGGTAGAGATGGAAAACTTGAGAAAGCAATTGAAAATAGCTCTTTCAGACTATGATGCAGAAAAGGTGAAGAATATCAAACTTGAAGATGATCTGAAGGCTACACAGGATATCATTCAAGGACTTCAAGAAAATCTCACTATTGCAAGGAATAAGAGAAGAGAACTTTGTGAAAAGATGCAGAATGATGATGATGAAAAGGAAACTCTTAATGATCTAGTAAACAAACCGAGACTAAAAAATAGTACACTAAAGAATGAGATGAAAGATATGACTATGAGATTTTTTAAAGACATTGAAGATAGAAAGAAGAATGAAGATGACTTGGTTAGAAGACTAAATGATGCTAGAAATGAAAACACAAGACTCAGTCATGAAAATCATATATTGAAGACAAATTTGATGCATATACAAAATGATAGAACTGAACTCATGAGACAGAAAGGAATCTTGGAAAATGAATTGGCTACTGCAAATCAACACAAGGAGAAATTCAAGAAAAGTTCAGAAGAACTTGATGACATGTTGAAGAATCAGAAACCTAATGGAGATACAAATGGCCTTGGCTTTGAAGTTGGTGAAAGCTCTGGTATTGCAAACAATCATGATCACAACAAACTAGTAAGACAACCTAATGCCTACAAATTTAATGGGAAATGCTTTAACTGTAACAAGTATGGTCATAGAGAAAATCAGTGTAGATCTATAAATTATGAGAACACTAATGCACCCACCGATCAATGTTCTAAATGCAACAAAGTTGGTCATAACTCAGAAAATTGTAGAATGAATGTAAGATGCTATGTTTGTGAAAGATTTGGACACTTATCTAATCGATGCAGAACACATACCGGCATAGGATATGGGAAAGCTATTCAGAAAAAACAAGGTGACTTGTTATGCTTGTAACAAGATTGGACATATTGCTAAATTTTGTAGAAGTAAGACATCACTGACAAATAACAAAGGACCCAACTTGAAAGGTAAAGAAAAGGTTGAAGAGGTAAAGTAAGAATTCTCAAAGAAATGGATTAGAAAGTCAGATCAGAATGTTGAGGGGAATACTACTCCACCGGTAGAATAGAGTATCACTCCATCGGTAGGAGATTCTTCATCTAATTGAAGCAAAATCCTTTGGGGGTTTGGCAACAAATTGAAAAATATGCTAATATACCCTCGGTTGATGGTGAGCAGTTGAATTACTTCTTTACCTGTAGATGAGTTAAGTTTTGACTTAACCGACAGGCATTAAATGTGGTAGTTGAAAAAAATAACATTATAAAGAAAGTGTTTTGGTTCTTTTTTCATTCACTGAACATTCAAATCTCCGAGAGTGCAAAAATTATGAGCGAAGGAATCCATAGCAAAAAGTAAAGCAGTTCATCCAAGCACTCATCCTAAAGGCAGAGTAAGGTATTTATAACTATGGCTTCTTCATCTGCACCTAAATTTATTACAAACCCTACTGTGATTGAAGTTATCAAGCGCCCTAGACCCATGTTTAAAATTATTCCTGAAATTGCAAAGAAAGATGATACCCTAAGAGCATTTTCAAAAATACCTAAGGGAGTAGTTTATGCAGAGGATCCTATAATATAGATACATTGTCATATTGAGGAACTAGGAGATGATGAAATCAAGAACATGTATAGGACTATGATTTGTGATGGAAATGGTAATGTTAAACCAAAACACAAGGTAGTGGAAACCCTAGGTTTTGTGGATATTCTTAACATCCCTGATTTTCCTAAAGATTTGATAAGGATAGTCCTAAGCAGTTTCCATGACATATTTTTTTGGTTGGATTCCATCCATAAGATCACTAAAGAGGCAGTTAGGGAAGTGACAGGCTTACCCTCCACCGGTAGCAGACCTGATAAAACTAAGAAAGTTCCAAATGACACTATGATAACCTTAACTGGCGCAACATTTGACAAAAGATCCCTAAGAGTCAATGATGTGAAGGATATCAATGTTAGATTTGTCAGTATGATTCTTGGTTATAAGGCTACACATGCAAATAGATTAAACTTAGTAGCTAGCTTATGCATTAAAAGTGCATATGACATGGTGAATGACAATACAAGAATAGATGTGTGCGAATGGCTTAAAGACGAATTGATAGACAACTTGAAGAAAATCAAAGGTGATAAGAAGGGAACTTTGAGATTTGGAAATCTGCTTGTATGTTTAATGCTATACATTACCAAGGAAGTACTTGATATTGGTAGGAAAGACTTTAGTTTTGATATACCGGTAGGAAAGCAACTGTTGGACATATTAAACAACATGGGAGATGACAAAGAGAAAAATATAAATGAACATTTTCAAGCACTAAAGGCTAGAATGAAGACAAGAATAAGGCTATCTCAAGAAATTGTTGATAAGTATCAAAAAGAGATATGCTTTGTAATTAAGAAAGATGAAATCTGGATGGAGGCAGTTGTCCCTAGGACTATTTGGGTCACCGAGATGGAATATGAGATAGATGATAACATAATTGAGACTTATGCAAAAGCCCTCCTTGAAGCACCAAAGGAACCATCTGAGAAAGTTTTTGGCAATGCAGAAACAATTGAAAGTGGCATTCAATCTCAGAAAAGAGTTAAGAAAATTGAACACATAGTAAGGAAAGGAACAAGACATGCAAAAGTTAATAAAAGAAGATGTATTAAATAAAACTGGTATTAAGGAAAGTGAACTGGAAGAACTTCAACTAGAAACACATCTTTCACCGGTTGCAACTTCTTCTGACAGTGAGATACCGATGGTATTCAAAAGGGTAGAAAGGAAAAGAAAACCCTCACTGGCACCCTCTCCTACACCAAAGAAGGCAAGAAAGAAACAACAGGCAGTGAGGCCCCTAGCTAAAAAGATGACTGAGAAACCAATTGAGATATCGACAGTGGATAGTACAAAGGTGCATACTAAGAAACTGGCAGTGAATACTGAGAATTCATTAGAGAAACCAATAGTAGAAAGCACAGTGAAACCCACTGAGGCACATGTTGAGAAACAGGAACAAAAAAAGGTTGAGGTACAGGTTCATGTAGAGACAATGCCACCGACAACATCTGAAAAGCCCAAGCCTTTGGTAGTGGAAATGCAAACTCAAACAGATCCTCCAGAAAAAGAGGAAAGCAAAGCTATCACTGCAACTGTAAGACTACAGATTGTGAGAACAGTTGGACAATCATCTGGCACATCAATGACTAAATTCAGGCCAACAAATGTAACAAAGGTACTCTTGGATTCAATAAAGAAAATCACAGAGTGTAATGCACAAGCTTATAAGGATATAGATGACACTTTACCAATTTTGAAGATGATAGCTCCAAAGTGAAACATAGATAATAAAGATTCTTTGAGCCAATTAGACACATTGTCTAAGTATATAACCGACAACCTAATAACACTGGACTAGATAAATGAAGATACATTCAAAGAGAAAATGATTAAGGAGAAAGAAAAATTCTTTGAGGAAACAGTGAAGAAAAATAAGGAACAAATGGAAACCTTATTAATGACATTAGGAGAAACAATTTTGGATTTTAAGAAACTGTACAAAGATACCTGTAAAACTGATATTTTGATAGAGGACATAGATTCAGAGATCAGCAAAGCACAAAAAGAAATCAACAATATTGCTGACAACTTAATAGGAACATTAGATTCATTTTTGGAAGTTGAAAAGAATATTGCAGTTCTTGAGGAGAAAATTGAAAAGTTAGAAAAAGAAAAAGAAAAAGAAAAGATAAAGTTTAAGGCAAAGGACTTAAAATGAAAACTAGGCCCTAAACTAGATAACCTCATCTCTTTGAGGAAAGAGATCTCAGAGGCACTCATTCAGGGACAAAAGACACCGAAAGAGAAAATGCATCACCTCACCGGTACAATGGTTACAAGGATCTTGGCAGGATCCACACTCCACTAATAGTGAATGACAACCTTTGTCATTGATGTCAAAGGGGGAGTAGTAGAGATGAGATGAGAAAAATGATTGATAGAAGAGATCATTTGCTCAGGGGGAGCACATAGTTTTGGTAAGATTTTTGGACTTCAATTTTTGGATATACAATTTTGGATTTTTCTCATGAGTGTTGCCATCAATGCCAAAGGGGGAGATTTTTGGAAAATGCACACTCCAATGAGAAATTGTAGGTGATTGAAGGTATTGTCATTGATGGCAACCTTACAATCATATGATACTGGTAGGCACCGACACCGACAGACTCTACACCGATATACAATTCATCGGCACATAAAAGATTGATTACCGACACCATGGCTGACAAGAATTTTGTTTAATTGTATTTTGTATTTAATTGTAAAATCTTTTTGTAAGCCGACATGGCAAATTTTAATAAGACTCATATAAGTATGAGATCTTGTAGATCATTTAATAAGTGGATAGTATTAAATTATTGCAGACCTAATGTGCGAATTGTAAGGCAGATTTTAGACAAGGGTTTATGATTATTGCAGAGCTTAAACTGGTACTGAACCTAGCATAGCAGATGTTGATCTGAAGCAGTACATGACATTGGATTTGTATAATCCATTTTTGTAAGTCAGTGAGACTTCTTTTGTAACTGAGCAGTGAGCTCTAGGCACATGGCCTTCCTGCAAGTGGAGGCCCCTATTGTAACAGTAATATTCTCTTATTGGCCAATAAGTGAATATTGTGGGTCACAAATCCCACCGAGGTTTTTCCCACACCGGGTTTCCTCATTAAAAATACTGTGTTATGGTGTGTCTTTCATGTTGTGGTTGTTGTTCTTATTTACTGCATTAATTTTAATTTACCAGTACACTATTTTGGAATGCTTTTCATTCAATAAGCTAAGAAATTACATTAACCACTTAGATACTAATTCACCCCCCCCTCTCAGTATCTTTGGGAATCCTAACAAATATTATATTATATTATATATTATATAATATATATAATATAATAATATATTTTATAATACGTATTATATAATATATTATATAATTATATTATATAATATTATATATTATTATATTATATAATATATTATATAATTCTCTAATATATTATATAATTCTCTAATATATTATTACATTATATATATTATATAATATAATATAATAATATATTATATATTATATAATATGTAATATATAATAATACATTATATATTATATAATATATTTTTTAATTTAAAATTACAAATAAAAATCGGATATCCGATTTGCCTAGGTAATTACCATGCCAAGGTGTACTCACACCCAAACCAAGCAAAAAAGTCAACATAGATTTTCACATTCTTAGGTGAGTGGAGAAGGCTATTTTTTTCACATTGGCACTTTTTGACCCCCCGTGATCCTGCACTAACCCGAAAAAAGCCCAGGACCGTGGTGGGAACGTACATGGTCCAACCAACTTTTTTTGAAATTTTCTGGGATGGATATTATGATAATTTTAAATCTAACCCCCCAAAAATGGTGAATTTAACAATATCTAAATGAGAGTTTCACTATTGATTATCCTTCAAGCACTTTTCACCATTACATTAGGGAGATAAGGGGTAATTCACTAGATCCAATCTCTACACAAAGATGATAGATTGAATTATGAATAAATTAAGGATGTTATGATGATCCTCTTATTCCCTTTTGTTTGATTTGAAATGGAAATTGATTGAATTATGTAGTGCAAAAGTGACAAAGAATCGATTATAACTTGAGATCTAAATATGGGATGAAGTTGTGCACCTCGATTTGGAAGTAAAATGTCAAGATGAAGTTGCCCTATAAATTTGATGAAAAGTTGTCTGGACCATGGTGGGAATGTACACAGTCCTTCAAGAAATCCACAAAATGAAAAGGGTTTTTCTGCCTCTGCAAATAAAGCCCGAATCTGAAAGTACAGCTGTGCACCTGCAACCTCCACATAGAAAAGAGAGGGAAATGCATTGGGATTGTGGGTTTGCCTTTAGGTCAAACCCCAATTTTGGAATTAACCAAGTAATGAAAGAAAGTACTTGCAAGTAGATGTAAATGAAAAACTTTATTGTAAATCACCTCAAGGGAGGTTGTAGTATCAATGTTGATAGAAATGTTTGTGTGGAATTGAATGTTGAAAGCAATCTCCTCTTAAATGGTTGAATCCTTGACTTAAATGAAACACCTAGCCTTGAAGGGAGATTTGAGAATGCTTGAATGCTTGAATGCTTGATTACTTGAACATATCTAACTTCGACCTATCAAACTTATTAAACTTCAACTTATGCAAATGAGAGGACAAATGCCCCTTAAATACATGTTTGAATGATTTGAATTTCATCACGAGCCGATATCGGGGAGATTTCTCGCTCACTACACAACCCACAATGCTTGCACTAGAAAGGTCCTGCCCCAAAATAGAGCAGGGATAGAGCTGCCACACCCTTGTCCTACCCCTTTCTCTAGGGCAGAGTGTGGACAAAGTGATGCGGAGGCCAAGGAAGAAGTAGTTTTCACAAGCTGAGCACTCTCCAATCTCCGATTAGGCTAGAGGATTCGAGTTTGCATGTGTGAGGATGCTAATGAGGTCATAAATTGCTAGGGTCACAATTTAATGACACTACATTAGAAATTCAGAATGCCACTCTTTTTCTTTTAACAATTCAACATTTCTAAATCCAAAGTGGTGAAAAAAATCACTAGATCTTGCCATCTTTATTAAATTGAATTACTCCTCAGTTACAAAAACAAATGAAAATATTTATTAGAAAATTTAATTCTAAATTCAAAATGATGACATATTATACATGTATTAGTATCATTATACACAACTTTAAAACCACTCTTAACTAGGGAGTTTCTATGCATACTATCCATTATGAGATTTAGGTTTGTATAGAGCATTGAGAATGAGAATTTATGCTTTAGATAGATGATCTCCCTTGACATATATTGCTTCCACTGACTGAGGCATTGCAAAAATTTCATTACCTACAAGCCATGCATAAAAAAATCATCGATGAGGATTTTTGAAAATGGGCGGACAAAGGGACTAATATCTACTAAAGAGTTTTCAAAAATCTATATCATTTAAAATATTCAAAAAAGAGTGCTACTTTCACATTAAGTAAAAAAAAACACAAAAAAATCCATAAGTACCTATCAAATTAAAGAGGCTTTTTAGTACTTCGGATAACCACATGTACTATGCCAATAAAATGTTTCAAAATATATGAAAAAGAGATTTGCACATTTAACATCAAAGTGAACACTTTTCTATTTAAAAATGTGAAGCTCCCATATTCACATGTTCAACCCTATGTTTCAAATTTCTATTTCATTGGCACAAGATTGAAATTTCATCCTCGAGAGCATCTTACATTAATAGCATTTTGATGTGTATGATCATCTCATATACACAAAGGTATTATGTTGGTACATCATTAGAATTATTTAATTTTCCATAGAATCAAATGTTAGATAAGAGAGTTCCTTGCATAGGAAAACCAGCCATCCAATTACTTGATAAATCCTATGTAACCATCTAGTTACTTGTTAAATCCTCTACGATGAGTTGAGATATTAGCATCTTTTTATTCCCAAAACTCATAATTTTTTCTCATGTTTTTATTTATATGATGGGATAGTGATGATGCATTAAAAGTTGACTATATGCATTTCAAATGTTAAGCTGAATGTATTAAATCATGTTTTGTCTTTGCCAGTTGTTCCTGCAGCCATGTGATTCATTCTTGTTGCCATGCAGATTGTCTTAGGCAATATCATGTTTGAAATTAGTAGATGTTTTGATAAATTAAAATAGATGTGTATGTTCTTGTATGTTCTTTCTTTTGATGTGCATGAATAAATATGATGTTGCGGTGAAAGCTCTCTTGGCACACCAATTGCAGTAAGAGATATTCAAGGAGGTGACTAAAAGATCAAATCGGTGGAGAAGATGATGAGCATAAGGAATGATAGAGGAGAAGTAGGTGCACAATACTTAGTGATGTATGAATCAAGTGGGCATTAGTATTGTAAATACTGCCATGTTATGTTATGACTATCGTTCGGTTTAGATCCACATTATTAGTGACTTAACTCTGATTGTTTCCCTTCATGAATATTATCCACCTCTTCTCATTGGCATGATCTATGTTGTAGGAAGTAGTTGTTTTCTTTTAAATAAGGGTCTTTATCTCTTTTATGAGGTTAGAAAGAAAAGGGAAGAAATAGAACATAAGATTTAGAAATAAAGTTATAGAGTGTTTTGAGTTTCTTTTTATTTTGAATAATGTATTGAATTTTGAGGAACAATGAATAAAGATATGTTATTCTGAGCACTTAGAGTTGTTTTGGAAGCTTGGAAGCACTCATCCAAGGGGTCCCAATTGGTGAGTGTTCCTGTGCCTTTGATAAAAATTAGTTTTCATCTTTAGCTGCAGTAGATGTTCTTGCATTGACTATTCCTGCAGCCAAATCAAATAGAGTAATTCCTGTTTGGTAGCATTTGACTTAGCTAGTATTTCTTGAATGAAATATATTATAATGCAGTTTTTTTCATGTAGCCATTCAGTTGTTTCAATTATTGCTTACCTTTCCCACATAGATGTTAGTTGTTGTAGTAATGTAGGGTAGATATTGCAGGAACTTAGTGCATATATATTGCAAACTCATTTCAAGTATTACGTCCCTGGGTTGGCAATCAAATGAACACCATCTATGGAGATAGTAACATCACAAAGTGAATGTCCAAACTTTGGGTTGAGACTTTAACTAGAGTTATTATTCTTATTGTTGGGCTGAACATTTTTTGCACCATTACCGAGGATGGTGTCAAACTAAGAACCCGTTATGGTTATTATCTCTTTAGTTTTCAATTTAATTATTTTTGATAGACTTGATTGTTAAAATTTTCTATGAACCTGCATGCATAGGTGAAGAAGAGATGCTCAAGGTAGATTCCTACCCAGTTATCTTAATCATGCAAGAATTGATCCCCCAAATGTAAATTCTTTTTCTGAACTTTACCAAACCCTAGAGAATTTGAACCATCCTAAATCTGAATTTTCTAAGAATAAACTCCATTTCCTTTGTGGACCTCTAGAAGAAGAACTTCATCTAGTACCCCCCCCCCCCTTAAAATTCCAATGAAAGGAAATCCACCTCCTAGTGGGAATAATCCACCCTCACCTTTGGCACCAACATTTGAGTTTCCTATCTCTAATAAACATGATAATACTAATCTCAAGAACATTCCAGCTTCTTCCCTCCCTAAATTCTATGGATTAGTGACAGAGAATCCAGACACATTCCTATTTGAGCTTGATGTTCTCTGTAGGAGTTTTGATTATACTACAGATGCCCATAGACTCAAAATATTTCCTACCACTCTGAAAGAATCATCTTTGAGATGGTTTATGAGCATGTGGAGTAGCACAATTACTACATGGGATGAGATGAAATGATTGTTTCTAGCAAAGTACAAGGATTATTGTAGAGGCACTAATTGACATGGGGATGATATTTTTAGAATGACACAAAAAGAAGATGAGAGTCTTGAAGACTGTCTGGAGAGGTTTCTATTCAGTGTCAAAAAGTCTAAGAATAGAACTCTGAATGAAGATTCCCTCAAGATGATATTTTTGAGAGGAATCAGTGATGAATGCACTAATTTTGTGGATCTCATGGGAGGAGGTGGCATAACACAATCCACATGGAATGAAATTGGAGAAATTTGTCAGAAGTATTACAGATCTACTTCTAAAAAAAATAGGCATTTCAAGCCAGGAGTTTCTTCATCGACATCTGGTACTGGAGTTTCTAGAATAGAACTTAGCCATTTTTTGAAGGACTTTAAGGAGGATATCATAAATAATATGGCTACTCAACTGGACACACTTTCAACTAAGAAGAAGCATGAGGAAGTTGATGCAGTTCTTATAGAATTTTGCCCTCATTGTAGACAAAGGAAAAGAGACTGCAGATGTAAAATGCTTGCAAATCTTAAAGTTCCTGACTTCAAGATAATACAAGGTGATGATGAACAATTTTTCTATGTTGCTCAAAGAAGGCCAAATTTTCAAAGACAAGGTATGCCTCCTGAGCCACTTTCTTTTTCTAGTTATAGTGGGAATTCTTATGCACTAAATAATCAATGGCAATCACCATATGCTCAAAATTTTGTTAGTTATCCAAACTGGTATGGTCCTCAAGGCCAAGGGCAACATTTTGCTAGTCAAACTCCATAGTGGCAGCACCCACAAGGAAATTGGTCTCCACCTCAGGGACAATGGTAGCAATTTCAAGGAAATTGGCAACCCGCTCCTCAATGGAGGGGGAGTCATACATGGACCAATCATTCTTCTGGATATCAGTAGCCTAGCCAACAACCACAACTGCTTGCAATAATGCCTCCCCCTGCAGCCACTACTGTTCCACCTAAATCCACACAATTTTCCACTCAACCAATGCCTAATCCTAATAAAAAATCTCAGCAACAACAACAAGTTTATTCAGCTAATCCTAATCAATACCCAACATATTCTAAATCTATAAGTGATATTCACCTTAGATCTGGGATAACTCTGCCTAATCCATCCCCTCCAGTTATAGCTGAAATACCTAAAGAACAAGAAATCTCTAGTCCAACAGTCACAATACCTCAAAAACAATAACTAACCCCATTTTCCTAGAGGTTGCAAGAAAAACAGGGTCTTCTAGAGTAGGAACAAGGTTTTGATATTATAGATCAACTAAAAAATGTATGTGTTAAAATCCCATTGTTACAAGAAATAAAGGATGTTCTTGTTTACATTAAGGCACTTAGGGAAGCATGTCTAAAGAAGCCTGGTAGAAAGAAGAAAGACCCACAAATAGTACATGTAATGGGTTAACTAGCAGATATTATTCTAGGAAAGGTTTCAATTCCTAAGTATGTTGATCTTGGTAGCCCTGTTGTGAATATAGTCATTAATGGCACTCAGATAAAGAATGTTTTGATCGATTTAGGAGCAACCATTAATGTTATGACAAGGGATATTATGTAGTGGCTTGAAATCACTAGTCTCAGACCTACACCTATAGTTCTACAACTTTCTAATAGTTCTATAGTTCAACTTGATGGTATGATTGAAGATATAGTTGTTGCTTTTGATTCTTGGGAATACCCTGCGGACTTTATGATCATGTCTCCTAAGGCCACATTGGGAGGATATCCAGTGATTTTGGGAAGACCTTGGCTTCCTACAGTTGATGCATATATTGGATATAGTTCAGGGGATATGACTATTTCAGATGGGTAGTCTACCAAAACATTAGCTTTGTATCATCCTGCTTAGCCCCAATTTGATCAACAACAAGTCGTTTGGCCTAACTTGGGAGAAGAATTTGAAGAAGGAGTTGACTCTACCAATCTCCTTATGATGATTAATATAGGACCATTCATCCAATTTCATGATGAATACTCAATTCTTTATGAAATTCTAACAAATGAGTTAAGACAAGAGCATCAATTGTAGGAGTTAGTACCAAATATTGCAGAATCAGACTTTCCTGCAGCCATTGATATATTGTGCACTTTGTTGCTGTAGGAAGTCTGTACTTCTCATTTTTCTGATATATCTTAGATTGATCTTACTATCAAAATGGAAGTTGATTCAAATAAATATTTGAATATCAACACTAATCTTGTAGAAACTCAAAGAGTGGCACTTGTGGATTTGCTCAAATATCATAAACATGCTTTTGCATGGGATTACAAGGATATGCATGGAATTGATGCAATAGTTTGTACCCACTATATCTACATAAAAGAAAACTATAGACCACTTAGACAACCACAAAGAAGAATAAATCTTGAATTAAGAGAAATAGTTAAAGAAGAATTGCAGAAGTTGTTGAATGCTGGATTTATCTATCCTATTTCTGATAGTCAATGGGTATCACCTTTGGTAATAGTTCCTAAGAAAGGAGGAAAATGGAGGGTATGTGTTGATTACAAAGCCTTGAACTTAGCAACCAGAAAAGATCATTTTCCATTGCCATTTATGGATCAGGTATTAGACTCTTTGGTAGGGAAGCTATACTTCTCATTTCTTGATGGATTCAATGGATACAACTAGATTCAAATTGCCCCAGAGGATCAAGAAAAGACTACATTTACTTATCCTTGGGGAACATATGCATATTTTGTTCTTCCTTTTGGATTATGTAATGCTCCAGCTACTTTTCAAAGAGTAGTGATAAGCATATTTTTCAGATATTTCTCAAGACAATGGAAATTTATATGGATGATTTTACAACCTATGGTTCAAAATTTAAAGAAGCATTGGATAACCTGAAGAAAGTTTTGCAATGGTGTGAAGACTCTAATTTGTCATTAAATAGTGAAAATTAGTTTATGATGTTGCAGGAAGGTATAGTCCTTGGTCATCATATCTCTATAAAAGTAATACAAGTTGACCCAACAAAAATTGAAGTTATTCAAAATATCACTGCACTGGTAAAGCAGAAAGATGTCAGAAGTTTTCTTGGTCATGCTGGATATTATAGAAGGTTTATCAAAGATCTTAGCAAAATTGTAAGTCCCTTATATTCTCTTCTAACCAAGGATATGAAATTTAAATGGAACTCTTCATGCAATGAAGCTTTCTTAAAGCTCAAACAAGCTTTGACCCAAGTACCAGTTCTTAAAGGTCCAAACTGGTCCTTAGCATTTCAAATTCATACCGATGCATTTGATTATGCAATAGGAGCAGTCTTAGGACAAAATATTAGGAAGTTGGAGGGTGCAATATATTATATCAACAAGAACATGCAGGAGCCTGAGTTAAATTATACAGTCACTGAAAAAGAAATGTTAGCAGTTATATATGCACTCAACAAATTCAAGCACTCTATAACAGGTTATCCTATATTTGTGCACACTAATCATACTACAATCAGATATCTCATGAATAAGCCTTCAATTACTAGAAGATTACTTTGTTGGTTATTATTGATGCAGGAATTTGATATCATAGTTATTGATAAACCAGGAAAGTCCAATGTGGTTGCAGATTATCTTTCAAGACTTCAATTGCAAGAAGATCCTGCAGCCATAAATTATGCTTTTCTAGATGAACATTTATTCCTTATACAAGTTCACACTCCCTAGTATGTTGATATTGCCAATTCATTTCTCTCCTAAAGAAAAAAGGTTGTTAGTTGAGAAAATCTTTAACTTCTCATGGATTGTTGATTGTTTCTTTTATACTAGACCTGACCAAGTCATGAGAAGATGCATAAGAGAGGATGAAACATATGATATCTTGCATGCATGTCATGATGAACCGTGTGGAGGATATTTGGCTGCTAAGAGAACAACACTTAAAATACTGAACACAGGATATTACTGGCCAACATTATATAAGGATGCAACACAGTATACAAGAAAATGTGACAGATGCCAATGCATGGGGAGGCCTACTAAATCTGATGAGATGCCATTATACCCACAAATATTAGTTCCGCCATTTGATAAATGGGCATTAGATTTTTTGGACAAATTGATCCCCCTTCTAATGGAAAATATTACATTTTTGTATGTACTGATTATGTAACGAAATGGGTAGAAGCTCGAGCTATGACACATGCAAGAGATAATAAAGTGACTAAGTTCCTTTATGAAGAGATATTTACCAGGTATGGAGTTCCAAGGGAAATTGTATCAGTCCAAGGACTACAATTTACTTCCACATTGATTTCAGCCTTGGTCAATGAATACAATATAAGGCACAAAAAATCTACCCTACCATGCACAAGCTAATGGACAAGTAGAAGTCACAAATAGGGAGCTAGAATCCATTCTTACCAAAACAGTATCTATCCATAAAAAAGATTGGTCTGACAGACTTTCAGAAGTCATTTGGGCATATAGAACAACTTGGAAGACACCAATTGGTTTTACACCTTTTGAAATGGTCTATGGAAAATCAGCAATGATTTCTTTTGAGTTTGAACACAAAACTCTAAGGACAACTTTGCAATTGAATATGACACTTTTTGAAGCACAAAAAGACCGTATCCAACAATTGAATGCTTTGGATGAGTGGAGAAAAATGGTTGTCCAATAGACAGAACTAATTCAAAATTAGAGAGCAAAGTGGCATGATAAATACATCAAAGAGAAGAAGTTTCATGCAGGTGACTAGGTGTTGCTCTGTGATTTAATATATAAAGATACCATGGGAAAGTTGCAAACCAAATGGTTAGGCCCATATGAGATAGAATAAGTTTTCAAAAATGGAGCTATTTGTTTGACCACAATTGATCCAGTTTGATTTAAGCTTTTAGTAAATGGTCATTGATTGTGTCTCTATCATAAGCTTGCAACCAAAGAGCAGTTCCTACAACAATTCACTAAGAAAGATGAAACATCGATTCCTGTAGCAACTGAGCAAGTTCCTACTGCCACATAGGGGACCATTCAGGGTACGGTTCCTGCAGCTTCTATAGGGAACGTTCCTCCCACTTTATAATTCTCCATGCATCATTTCAAAAAATTATTTCCATGTCTTATGGAAATATTATTCTCCATAAATAAATTTTCCATCCACATCATCCCATCCCATTTCTTTATCTATCATTTCATTCATGTCAAATAATTTCATTTCACCATTCTTTTGGGTAACTATTTTCATGCATCATTTATTCACACGACTACATGTATGTACATATATATATATTTTTTAATTATGCATTTATTATTTCATTGTGATTATTACCTATGCCAAATTCGCGTACACTTCCCTAAATCCTTTCTGCATGTGTGGACACATGCCAAAATAAGTTGGGGGGTGTTTTATGGTCTGATTTCCAAAATTAGTAATTATCTGTCCTTTTCAGTACCTTGATTTGATTTCTTACAATCATTCTTTTAATGAGATATTCTTTGGCATGAGAAAGTAATGAATTCTGCCACCAAAACTTGAAGTAAGGAAGGAAGTTTCAATCAAATATTTACAGTCTGCAGAGTACTTCAATTCCTCGTTCTCAGCTGTAGAAATTATTTCATTAACTGAGCTAGTCATGGGTGGAGATCCTATCCACCATGAACCATTAATCCATGATGTGTTTCTATAGGATGGTCTTTGTGAGCATTATTTCAGGTTGCATGGTTGGATTAACTACTTTATGAAAATAACATATTATAATGAGGAAATTGCCTCAGAGTTCATGCATTCATTCAACCAAGGGGATGCTACTGTCAAAGGATTAAGGGTTATTGCTATAGAGAAGCGAATAGGTGAAGTTACTGGGTTGTTACAGGAAGGAGAGATATTTCTTAAATCAAAGGATGCAAGAAGTGCCAGAGCATAATTTGATGCACCCCACAGATGGACCTCTAATGGTGGACAAGCAGGGAACCAGAAGGGTATCTCTTCCAGTAGAATGGCCCCAGGTGGCCTTGTATATAATGATGTACATTACCTATGATGGAAAGTATTCAAATTTACATTCAGCCCATTTCAAATTGCTTAGTTATTTACGGCATGGCCGAAGGGTAAATGTTCCAAATTTTTTTATACCACCTCATTTCCACAAGTGCCAAAGAAACACAATAGAATGGAAATCATTCTATCAGTCATCATGGTTTGATAAAATTGTCGATAGAACGTTCTCTTAGGGATGTTTCACAGATGGCATGGGGGGTATTTGAAGACATACTGTACTAGTTTAGGGTTGAGGATGCTCTTGTTGCCGATGAGTTAGTAGTTCAAAAGGAGGATACGGGAGGACCCTCTTCTCCTATAATTTCTGTAGGGAATGAATCTCTAGTCACCAAAGAAGCTTTGACTATTACAGAGGAAGAGATAGTGGAAGCAAACATTGAGCAACCCTCCACTTCTTTTCAAAGAGGGGTGGCATCTTCTAAAATAAAAGGTAAAGAATTATAAGTAATTATTATAGAAGATGAACCTATAGTTCAGCCATAGGCAACACAGGTTTCTCTTGTAGCCAAGAGGCATAGGCTGAAGGGAAATACCCTTGCAGAAAAGCCTCTGGTAGAAACCATTCCTGCAGCCACTCCAAAGTTTTATGCCAGAAGGACTCAAAGTAGTACCCAAAAAGTCTGTCCAATGGGTGATGCAATAAAGGTTATTTCAGTTGAAGCATCATAAGAAGAATGGGAGAGTCCAACAGAGGTTGAAACTCAAGAGGAACATGACATTGACAGACTTTCAAGTTTGGTATATGTGGTAGAACAACTTGAGGAACCTGTTGAAGAAATCCCACATCCTAAGGTAACAACTATTAGACCTCTATCATCTCTCACCATTTTATCTATTGCATTAACATTCTATAGGAAATGGGAGATAGAGAGGGCTAGATTACAGGGAATTATTGATAAGAAACAGAAGGAAATAGAAATAAGGGATAATAAAATTGAAGAATTAGAAGCCAAGATTGATACAATTACCAGTATGGTCCTTGAGTTAATGTAATGTAGAGCACCAACAAGAGTTTATGCTTTGCATTTAAAGGAGAGGTATTTAAATTTTAAATTAAACCACATTATTAGGGACCTTAGCCCTTCTTTAGAAACCCCTAAAAATTTTTATGATACCTATTAGACTTCTCCAGTAGCTATGAAAAATTTATTGTGTGAACTCTACTCGCATAACTATGTTGTTACTTCTAACAGTGAGTGGAATCCCTTGCTATACATTGGTGATATCCACATAAAAGCCTTAATGTCATGGATTCAGAATGAAATTGGCATGGGAACACAGGCCAAAACACATAAGAGTATTGAATTTGATTGTCCATTTCCACTGAGGAAGGAAGCAAAATACCCAAGGGTTCTTTATTATGATTGGCAGAAGCTATTGGCAAGGCTAGATGTAAGGGGCCAAGTATTGCCAATGAGGGAAGAAATATTCCAAGCTTATAAACACATAATTTAGAATGAAAGTGAAACTGCAATTGACTGCCTGACTTAGCGTTGGACCAATTTGCCAGAGGAATTAAAACAGGGAGAACCTCATTCATTGCCAAATTTACATGCAGCTATACAAAGAGCCCCTAAATATATCCAACTGGGTAGGATAAAAAACCATAACTGGTTACCTTTAATCTTTCAGCCCTCTATTCTCATGTGGCCATTGTTGGGATGTAGGATTACAGATAAACCCTATGAAACAGTTATAGAAGAGGCTAGATGGTCCAGGCTAGTGATGCGGAGCATCATGAAAATTCATAAAACCTTCATTCAAGGGTAAAGTTTAAACTTGAATCAAGAGACATATAAAAAGATAAATCACTCTTCTCAACTTCAAAACAATTTCAAAGGTTATATTACATCCTTAAAACCCTTTATTCAATATTTCAGATCATAACATTCACCATAACATGAGAGAACAAATTCTTTATTGCCATGGAATACCCTAGTTTAGGGTTTCATCCCTTAACAACTGTTTTCACCAAAATAATCACAAAATATTCAATTCTTAACCAAATAAAGTAAGACCAAAAGAACTGGAAAGAAGATTCAGAGACCTTTCCAACACATATATCCTTTTTTCAATATTATCCCTCATGTGACCACACCAAATGCTACAACTGGGTTGTTGCTGCCTTCACCAATCTGCTTTTCACCGTGAACTGTAACAAACAGTCATCCATAACATTTTAAATATTTTTCATAAAGACAATCGCTTCAGTCAGAATTTATATCACTAAGTTAAAAAAGTTCTCTCAAAATTTCAGCCAGATCCAACAGTTAAATAAAAAGATATGATCATTTTCCCAAAACTGGGTAACCCTTGGTAGGGTTTTGACAATCATTAAAAAAACAAACATATCTTGCCAAATACTCCACAAAAATGCACAAGAAAGGATTCATCTGAAAGATATTTCATCAATATATCATTAAATAACATCTACATATAAAAATTACATCAAATGTGATCCTCCACAGATCTATGACAGCCATAGATTCCTTAAAACCTCATGACAGTTTGAGGATTTGATGGATAATCTTTGTCAAATCCCCTCCAAACTGATCTCCCTTCTTGATTTCGACCAAACATGGTTTTATAAACCATTTCCAACTCCTTTCTAACTTCTCCAACCACCTCATAACCAATGGATTTCATTTTTACACTTTTGTTGCACTTTTGGCAATATTGCAACTTTGCAATTTTTACAATTTTTGACATAAATGACTCTAACTCTTACATGAACACTTTTAAAACTTCAATATGGACCAAATGTGATATCTTTGGACAAAATGGCTCATTTAGCCTTACATGTTATGATTCAATTGACTCAAATAACCTTAATACATTATGAATGACTCAAATACAATAAATTGTTCATATTATGACTTTTGACCTCCTGCTATGCTTGTGTGCCTAGGTGCCTCTGCACCAACTAGAAAAGATGAAGGATTTTTATTGGAATTTAGCTTCAGGAGGAATATGTCAAGGAACATTATGAGTTGATAGCAAGGGTTTTTATTGGAATTTAGCTGCTAGAGGATTAGCAAGACCTTAAGTTGGGGGGCATTATGAGTTGATACATTAGCATCTTTTTATTCCCGGAACTCATAAGTTTTTCTCATGTTTTGATTTATATGATGGGATAGTGATGATGTATAAAAGTTGACTATATGCATTTCAGATGTTAAGCTGAACCTGTTAAATCATGTTTTGTCTTTGCCAGTTGTTCCTCCAGCCCTGTGATTCATTCTTGTTGCCATGCAGATTGTCTTAGGCAATATCGTGTGTGAAATTAATAGATGTTTTGATTAATTAAAATAGATATGTATGTTCTTGTATGTTCTTTCTTTTGAATTGCAGGAATAAATATGATGTAGCGGTGAAAGATCTCTTGCCACACCAATTGCAGTAAGAGATATTCAAGGAGGTGACTGAAAGATCAAATCAGCAGAGAAGATGATGAGTGTAAGGAATGGCAGAGGAGTAGTAGGCGCACAATACTCAGTGATGTCTAACTCAAGTGGGCATTAGAATTGTAAATACTGCCATGCTATGTTATGACTGTGGTTCGGTTTAGATCCACATTATTAGTGGCTTAACTCTGACTATTTCCTTTCATGAATATTATCTGCCTCTTCTCATCAGTGTGATATGTATTGTAGGAAGTATTTGTTTTCTTTTAAATAAGGGTCTTTATATCTTTTCAGAGGTTAGAAAGAAAAGGGAAGAAATAGAATAGAAGATTTAGAAATAAAGTTACAGAGTGTTTTGAGTTTCTTTTGGTTCTGAATAATGTATTGACTTTTGAGGAACAATGAATAAATATATGTTATTTTGAGCACTTAGAGTTGTTTTGGAAGCCTGGAAGAACTCATCCAAGGGGGGCCACTAGGTGAGTGTTCCTGTGCCTTTGTTAAAAATTAGTTTTCTTCTTTAGTTGTAGTAGACGTTCTTGCATTGACTGTTCTTGCAGACATTAGAAACAGATCCATTGACTATTCCTGCAGCCAAATCAAATAGAGTAATTCTTGTTTGGCAGCATTGGAGTTAGCTAGTATTTCTTGAATGAAATTTATGTTAATGCAAAGTTTTTCCTATAGCCATTTAGTTGTTTCAATTATTGCTTACCTTTCTTGCATAGATGTTAGTTGCTGCAGTAATGTAGGGTAGCTATCGCAGGAACTTAGTGCATATATATTGCAGACCCATTTCAAGTATTACATCCCTGGGTTGACAATCAAATGAACGCTAGCTATGGAGATAGTAACTTCATAGAGTGAATGTCCAAAATTCAAGTTGAGACTTTAACTAGAGTTATTATTCTTATTGTTGGGCTGAACACTATGCAACCATCCAATTACTTTCTAAAGAGTGTTACAAGCTAATAAAATTTCAAAAAGTCTATTGAATGAAAAAGAGGCTTTCAGACACAAAATTGTAAATAATGAACTGAGAATTCATGTTTTAGTTATGTCTACAATCGTTATAATTTGGGGGAAAACTCACTCAGACCCTAAGAAGAACATTTAAGTAATATATACTTAAAAGGGATAAACTCAAATAGTAGAATATTGATTTTTTTACAACAAAAATGATAATAAAATGCTTAAATTTAGAAATATTAAATGTTAAATTAGATAAACTACCAAATACAACTAAGGGTGTGGTTAACCCGATCTCTAGCCAGCGAAGCTAACCATTTTCCCTGATTGATCTTCTCAATGGTTCAACAACTAGACCTTAAAGTCACACCTTAGGGATTGGGCATCCAACTAAGTAGTTATCTTTCTTCATGAAATTTCATTTAGTTATCAACTCGAGGCGTATACTTGAAATGGGTCTTCAAAGTATATGCACTAGAAAGAATATAACAGTCACCTTTCCTATTGCTAGAAATGAAATGTTGCTAAAGGAAAATGCTAAAATAAAGTAATTGAAATGCTTGAAAGGGAAACTAACTATATTCTAAGAAACAACTAGGAAAGACAAGACTTTATCCATGATCAACAAGCAAGATTCTACTTAGTTTATAGTGGCTACAAGAACAATCACAAGAAATATTTTAGTGGTTGCAGGAATAGTCCGATATCAAGATAATGCTAAGTACATAATGAAAAGTAGTTGATAAAAGAAATAAAGGGAATAATCACTAAATGTGCCCCCTTAGTAAGCATCCAAACAATTGAATCAAATGCTTAGAACTTAAAGTATCATCTTTATTAATCCAAAAGTTTTTGATAACATAACATCATACTACTGGAAGTTTGTCTCTCAACTAAACTAGAACTGTATTACAAACTCTGATACCATTATTTTCTAACCACCATACAAGAGAAGGTGGGATATTATTTAAAGCATGAAATTCCCAACTAACTAGCATACCACTCCCAAAGTTCAAGGAGGATGTTTTTATTAAACAGGGAATTTACAAGCGCCGAGAATCAATCAAAGTCTATTGGAACAACAAAGAGAAAATCTAGTGCAACATCTATCCTAAATTTACTCCTACAATAACGTAAATCATTTAAGTCTTTGGATAAGTCATAATGAACCATATTCAATCGCCAGTTGACTCTTTCAATAACAATCCTTGCTCTTTTTACCGGTCAACAACTCCATGATCTTTATTGTTGAGCATCTCAAACTGGTTCAACATTCTTCTTTAGTCCTGCATGAACTTGTTAACATGCACAAATATAGGCCTATTTATCCCTATTAGAGTAACGTTCAAAATCTACATGCAACATTACCACGAACATTCCTCATAGCATAATTACCTATTATATTGCATAAAAAAAGAACATATGTCAAATGAGTTCGTGTCATATGACTGCACCATCAAAACATATAAAGCTTTATCACTTAGCAAAGGTTCTGAACTTAAAAGACACATTTAGACTCTGAATGTCCCGGTAATAACACATAAAAATAGATAAAATAGAGCCATTCTTTTGGCTCATCATGCCCTTTGATATAGAAAAATAAATTTACCAATAGATGAGATTTTAAGAAACATACCCATGTAATTAATAAATCCTCATTGAAATCACATAGATAGATAATTTGATTAGATTACAGTCTCTCCATCTGAAACCTCATAAATTATTAGATTTCTTTACCAATCAACAAGAAGAAACAAAATATATTAATTGAGTGACCAATGTGTAGAGACATCATAAATTATGCACATTCATTTTGTTGTCATTATTTTAGTAAAAATTTATCAATGATAATTTCTAAACAAATTTAAAAACAATGCACTCATAACATGAATGCAAAAAAAATAAAATAGAACATAAATAAAATTAAAAGAAAAATATCATGCAGTGTAACTTGTTGGGATGTGAAGTTCAAATTGGGCTCTTAGTTTGCAGTGGTTGAGTCATCTTGGATTCCCATCTAGCAGTGGTTGAGTCATCATGGCCACCTTAGCTAGCAGTGGTTGCCTCATCATGGATTACCCACTAGAGTTTTACATGTAGTTGTGCGATTCATACTTACTATAGTTAGTAAGTTGTCTTCAAATAGGACTCTGCAATGCCGTTGTTTTATTCTCCTCGAAGTCATGTTTTGATGTATAGGTTTTAGATTGCTGCAACTCTGTAATTCCTAAGAATCAATACGAAAGATATTTTTCCCATGATTATTTACTAGTATATTTTTACCAGGTTTTTCCAAATAAATCCGTGTTATGGGCATGTGCACAAAGATGGTGGTCAGAAAAGTGGACACCACCCAAAAAAAACTTGGAAAAATAAGCAATGCGTATGCGGTTTTAAAATTTGAAATTCCCGCGTACGCGCTTAGGTTTCTTCTTCTCGAGCCTAGAAAAGGTAGCGCGTATGCGCTGCTTTTAGAAAAATTAGCGCGTACGTGCTATGCCTAGGAAAATGAGCACGTATGCGCTGCTCATAGGAAAATGAGCGATTATGTGCTAATAATCCAAATAAAATTGCGTACGCGGTGCCTGGTAAAAAAAGTTTAAAAAAAAAACTGGGCCTCATTTACCCATGAATCACGTTTTTAACTTCATTTTTTTCCCATTACCTCTCCTAAACTACGAACGGGGTCTAGATTTGTCCTTCAGGCTATGGATCAAGGTTAGTTTTTGTTTATTTTTGTCTTTCTTTCCGGTTTATGCAATTTGTTTTACATTTTGAATTTAATTTCATTAATTTTGATTAGGTTTTTTCATTTTTTGTTTCAAAAACTAGATTCTTCTAATCCAAAACAAGACAACCAAATGCACCTCCTGAAAACCCACAAGAACAACCAAATGCACCTCTTGAAAACACACAAGAACAACCCCCAATTCCTCCTTTTGACCGCACAGCCGAAACACGGGAAGAATTAATTAATCAGTTAGGACAAAATACATCTAAAATCAATAGACTGATTGTAAAATTGAAAAGTTCTGAACTTGACCATCATCAATCCCTTGCCACTAGCCTAGAAACATTAGCTAGTGGTGCCATAGTTGTTTCCACAGAAATTACCGAATGGGGAAGCTTTAGGGATAGGTGTCGTCAATTCTATGCCAATGGGCTATCATACGATGGAGTAAAAAACAAAAATATTTCTAAACAACAAAATATGTGCCCTTTTTATTGATCCCAAAATTGGTCAGTCATTATCTCTTAATGCAAAGAGGTTTCCCATATATTGGTGTACCAATGCGCAGATGAAGAATCTTTTTTGGCAGAGGTGGTGGATGGTCTTTGATTATCCACCTTGTAATAATTATGAGGTGCTATTATATATTTTTTGAGAAAAATATATTGTGAGTTTGTGTTCAATGTGCGGCCAAACTATTTTGACATGAGAGAGTTTCATGGTAGAGATGGTGGCTCTACCCAAGATAGACCTGGAGCCCATAGGCGATTAGCTGCAGAGAGTCGCCGCCCCCTAGCACCCAAACCCAAGGTGCATCAGGCTGTCCCATTAGAGCTAAAAGAGTTGATGGAGCTACAGACTCTTCAAGCGGCTAGAACTTTGACTAGTACCATCATCCAGCATGGGACGTCATTAGCACACCCTATTTTATTGGATGATGAGCAGTTAGAGGGTGATAGAGAGCCCATCGAGCATATGTGTGTCAGTTGCTCGGGGATAGATGATGCAGCTGGTGCAGATGGATACTCATATCATCTATGCACGATTTGTGGTTGTAGATGTCAGGCTCACACGGTTGAGGATGTCGCACTGACAGATGTGTTGATGGACATGGTGTTTGCCCATGAGCCACAGACACAAGTGTGTTGATTTGAATTCATAACATTTTATTTATCAGTCACTTTAAATTTGTAATTACATAAATGAATTTTCATTTATACATCGATTTAAATTGAGACAAATAATATGCATTTCAGGATGTAGCAGCGGTATCCCGTACACCTCCCCCAGTTACTATAGCTGCAACTTCGATGCCCGAGGTATAAATTTTGTAACATGTTAAAATAGAATAGTACACTTTGAATTCAAAAAAATACAAGATATACTAACTATATTTAATGCTTGGTCCAATTTCTAGTTTGTAGATGTTGATAGGGGACAAAATGTCCCAAATTGATGACATCACACTCTCAGCAATCGATTTTGGCCTACAAGGCTATACGGTATCATATTTTGTACAACTCTTTTTATGTATTGTTTTGATGGAATATGCAAGTCATTTCATTTTAAATTTTTAAATTATGTTTAATTTATTATCTATACTAATATCTCATGTTAATTTTTTATTTTTAGGGTACCCCCTCCGCATCTAGGGCTCGTCCTAAGAAAAAGAATTCCTCAAAGATGCCAAAACATGTGAAGAAGGTAATTGAACACATTTTTAGTTGTACAATTGTTTGAAAATGTTTAAATCAAGTATTAGTTGGGGTTTGTAGATTGATAAGTGTTTTTTGTCTATTTTACATGTATAACGACCATTGAGCTTTGTGGATATGTTGAATGCACTTGATTCGCCTGTGGATCAAGAGAGGGCGGAGGTATGTATCTCTACTTTATTTTCTTGATTTCATGATTATATGCACGCGTACATGTGAACTTGTGATATATTATAATCTTATAATTTTTTCATACAGGAAATATCCATACCTATTTCGTCAATGGTGAACCCTCTTCCTTGCACTGGAGAAGCATCTCAGGATCCGGTACACTTTTGTTTGATATGTAAAATTAATTATTTTTAACCTTCAATACTTATCATTATATTAATTGTATTTAATATTTATACATTTTTGTATAGGTAATAGCGACAATTTCTACGTCGATGGTGAGCCATCCTTAGTCCATTGGAGAAACATCGCAAGCACAGGTACGTCATTGTTCTCTATATTATAGCTTTTAAGTGTTTTTTAAATATTTATGTTAGTACATTTTAATAATTGTACATTTAATCTACAATAGACTCCTTTGTGGTACAACCATAAGGTGGATCCATTTAAGTATGTCTTCAAGAAAACTCCTTAGAGTGACAAGGAAAGGAGAGCAGAGACATTAGCTCCTGGATCAGCCGATGAGGTAATATACATTTCAATTGCAAAGGAATTAAAGTTAAATGCATAGTTATGTTGTTAATTGTGAACAATTTTCTACAAAAGAATTCTAACTTGGCTTTTGAATTATGGTTTTGCAGCCATCTACAGAGCCGTGTACTGCACCGAAGAGGCTTGATTTTGATGATCCACCACAAGTTTAGGATCATATAGTGTTATTTTTGGTCATAGAATGACCAATACATGTAGATATATTCTACATTTTTATTTTATATCGATTTGGACATGGCATATGCCACATTTTTGTAATACTTATAATGACTTGGCAGACATGCCTTTTTCTTATATATATAAATATCGATATTCGATTCAATAAATGTGTAATGAGTTCATTATTTTGTATTCATTGTATTTTTTGGTTGTCCTTTTATAAATTTAAATGAATATTTTCATATGTAATCAACAATATGAATATAAACAACAAAAATATATGATATAAGACATTGCAATCATGGAATATGATTTGATAAAATTTCTAAAATGTTGAATTAACCCTACAAAACTCCTTGTATTCAGTTCATTATTGTGCATTCGCTGTATTTGATGGCTTCCCTTTTATAAATTTAAATGAATATTTGCATATGTAATTAACAATATGAATATAAACAACAAAAATCGACAATATGAATATAAACAACAATTTGTTTGGTGCGAGAGCACCCTCATGCTCGCAATGGTCAGATTTTGTTCATCATGTGCACAAACTGATGTCACAAGCACATTTGGGTGGGCAAGTTTATGCTAGGCATGCCCTTTATGTGCATCCCAAAGCACCAGAACGTTGAGAGTCATACGATATCGGTGCGATCTCTCAAGTGCCCTGAGTCCAAAAAATTGTCAAAATTTGACAGACTATTTCTTCCAATCCAGGACACATACGATTAATCTGTTTGATCTCGTGGAGTCATGTGAGGCTCCTCTACAATCACCTATCACGGTTTTTGACAACTCGGAGCCATTTTCAATTAGTAGCATTTTTTCGCCAACTCCAAAAACTGTCAGTTGCTTGCAAGGAAAAGTTGCAAGATTGGCTAGAATTGATTCAATTCGTCATATGCACAAAATGACATTGCAAGCGTGTCTGAATGGGAAGGTTTACACTAGGCATGCCCCTGTCATGCATTCCAAAGCACCAGAACGTCGAGAGTCATACCCTACTGGTGCAATCTCTCAAGTGCCCTGAGTCCAAAAAATTATGAAAATTTGACGGATTGTTTCTTCCAATCGAGGACACATACGGTTGATCTATTTGATCCCATGGGGTCACGTGAGGCTCCTCTACAATGGCCTATCTCGGTTTTCAATGAATCCAAGCCATTTTCAATTAGTAGCATTTTTTCGCCTGCTCCAAAAACTGTCAGTTGCTTGCAAGGAAAAATTGCAAGATTGGCTAGAATTGATTCGGTTCGTCATGTGCACAAACCGATGTCGTGTGCGCATTTGGGTGGGAAAATTTATGCTAGGAATGCCCTTTTCATGCATCCCAAAGTGCCAAAACATTGAGAGTCATATCGTACCGGTGCGATCTCTCAAGTGCCCTGAGTCCAAAAAATTGTCAAAATTTGACGGACTGTTTCTTCCAATCCAGGACACATACAGTTGATTTGTTTGATCCCGTGGGGTCATGTGAGGCTCCTCTATAATGACCTATCTCAGTTTTTGATGACTCAAAGCCATTTTTAATTAGTAGCATTTTTTCACCAGCTCCAAAAATCATCAGTTGCTTGCAAGGAAAAATTGCAAGATTGGCTAGAATTGATTCGATTTGTCATATGCACAAAATGACGTTGCAATTGCATCTAGGTGGGTAGGTTTATGCTAGGCATGCCCCTGTCATGCATCCCAAAGCACCAAAACGTCGAGAGTCATACCCTACCGGTGCGATCTCTCAAGTGCCCTGAGTCCAAAAAATTATCAAAATTTGATGGACTATTTCTTCCAATCGAGGACACATACGGTCGATCTATTTGATCTCATGGGGTCATGTGAGGATCCTATACAATGGCCTATCTCATTTTTTGATGAATAGGAGCCATTTTCAATTAGTAGCATTTTTTCAGTTGCTCCAAAAATCGTCAGTTGCTTGCAAGGATAAGTTGCAAGATTGGCTAGAATTGATTTGGTTCATCGTGTGCACATACTGACATCACAAGCACTTTTGGGTGGGTAGGTTTATGCTAGGAATTCCCCTATCATGCATCCCAAAGCACAAGAACGTCGAGAGTCATACCCTACCGGTGCGATCTCTCAAGTGCACTGAGTCCAAAAAATTGTCAAAATTTGACGGACTGTTTCTTCCAATCCAAGACACATATGGTCAATCTGTTTGATCCCATGGGGTCATGTGAGGCTCCTCTACAATGGAATATCTCAGTTTTTGATGAATCAAAGCCATTTTCAATTAGTAGGATATTTTTGCTTGCTCCAAAAATCATCAGTTGTTTGCAAGTTAAAGTTGCAGGATTGGCTAGAATTGATTCGGATCATCGTATGCACAAACAGATGTAATGAGAACATCTGGGTGGGCAGGTTTACACTAGGCATGCCCCTTTCATGCATCCCAAAGCACCAAAACGTTGAGAGTCATACCCTACCGACGCAATGTAGAAGTTGCTTGACAACTTTTTTGACAACAATGACATTTTTTGTTCAAATTGTATCTAGTCTCAATCTATGACCCCTATGACCTGATAATGACTCAAATAATTATCCATGATTATACAAGAATCAAGAATTCTCATGATTGACCAAAGACACATCACATATACTCAAAACATAGTCACAAAACATTACCACACAAAATAGTCACAAAACATTGTCACATATTATTCAAATATTTGCCTCTAAATATGGTCAAATCAACTCTTGGCTATTTGATTATACAAAAAATTGTCTTACAAATCATCTCATGGGCTTTTATACAAAATTTGGCATTACAATATGTGTGATTCAGCTCATCGCCATTTTAATATACAAATCATCTCATGGGCTTTTATACAAAATTTGGCATTACAATATGTGCGATTCAACTCATCGCCATTTTAATATACAAAATTTGGCATGTACATATGTACAAATCAGCTCATTGCCACTTAAATATACAAAATTATGCCCCTAAACATGTAAAAATCAGCTCATGGGCATTTATATATACAAAAAACAAATATAGAACAATTCATCGATGATTTATACAAAATTCTCAAAATCATTCTACTCCGAACTGTAGAATCAATAAAGTGAGCCTTCAGGATCGGTTCTAACCTGTATTGTGTCAAGTATTACCTTGTGGTCAGATTCATGAACTTTCCATAAAATCTTGTTATGAGGTCCACCATCATACTTCATCAAATGAATATTTGTTGCAACAACAAGGTTAGAGAAATGAAGAATATGTATGTGTGTTTCAAAGTCCTCAAACAACCAAACATCATAATTCTTGATAGGGTATCTCCGAAGCCATGTTCCTGTCATGACAACAAACCCTATTGGGTACTCAATACCCTCTCCGTCAATGATTGTGGTTGTCAATTTTCTTGTAGGCTCAACACAATGACACAAATAGTAATATGTTCCTTCTTCATTGTTCTCTTCTGCAACAACTGCATACACATGACCTGCATTTTATAAAGTGTTAATTAATACCAAAAATAAAGAATGATGTACAACAAAATCAACCAAAAAGAATACTTGCAAAAAAATTAACTCAAAAAATCACTTGAATCCACTAGGTCAGATACATGGTCAAAATCGATTGATGTCTCCATCTGGCTCAATTGTAGTGCTTTAGGAATTTGATATGAATCAATGGGAACCAACGGTCTACAAGACCATTTGTCAACCCACTCTTTTGATTCACATTCTTCCCACAAATAATACGTGCATGAAGAGCAAAAACATACCATCTGTCTCATATAAATTACTAGTGAACTTGAATTTAAACTCATAAATGAGTGCATGTCACTCGATCCTGCAACTGTACAACAATCTAGATAGTTTTCAATGTTAGATTCAGTGATCAACCAAAAATATATACGAACCAATGACGTACTTGGATTACCTGGACCCATCATAGACTTACATGATTGCACAATTGTTTCTGCATCTACCAACTCAGCACCACCTTCGTACTTCAATTCTTCCCTAGCTAGGGCTCTTTTCACACATGCTCCTACACCATCGTGCTCTCCCTTACCATGTCTAGCCTCAGTGAAATTCCAAAAATGTTGTACATTGCTTGTCACATGCATCCTTGTCAACCAATAAAACATCCTTGCATTCTTGAATTGTGTGGTGCAATTATCCGACCATATTAAGTGTCAGTTGTATCATATGTTCCTTTCCCTTAAACTATCATAAAAAAATTTAAAGCATCCTTGTACAAACTCTGATGAATGAGTACAATCATCACTTATGTAGAAGTGATACTTTCTGACAACCTTTCTATCCTCCTCTGTGCTATCGTCTGCATGCATGAATGCTATGTGTACAAAAATAGAAACTCATGTAGAGTGATAATACATGGATTGCACTTCATTTTGAGGTTGTAGTGTATAATTTTCAGTGAAATCAATGATAGAGACAATGGTGCCAAGAGGAAATGTGTCCTTACATAACTTTAATTGATCATCTAACCATTGAGCTCTATGTGTATGCATTATGTACTCATAAAATAGTTTCTCTTCAAACATTTTCATAAATTGAGCTACACATATATCATTTTTTCACTAGCTCACATCTCTTCAAGTTTTTCCATCTTTAACTCCATATGTGACTGTCTTGTATTTTCTGAAAGAAACTAGTTTCGTACCAATTTCCTGTGTGCTCTCCAAATGTATGCATCTTGGTAAATGTTGCAAACCACCACATATAGCACAAGAACCTTCCAAACAAGGCATCTTATAATAAATGCATCCATCATGTCTATTACATAGCATACTTGAAATAAATTCTCTTACCGACTTAGGAGGTGCTTGTATATTACATTCCTGCAAAAAATCATTAGTGTGCAAAGTAGAACAAATATGATGAAAAATATCACAATGCATGGAAAATTCAATATGCATCCTAAAACAACACGTGGTGCATACATGATTAATCTTAATATAAAAAAGTTTTGCTATTTCAAAAAATCTTTGAGAAATTTTTATTTGAGGAAACTTTTGAAGGAATCTTTCATAAAATTTATTTTGAGTCATATCCAAATAGTGTTTCACATGTGGCTCACAATTTTTAGACCCAATTCACCTTCTAACAACATCTCTTTGGTTGGGCGATACTCTTGTGTTGTCATGCCAAAAGTTTTCAATTAATGTTTTTAGTGCATCAACACCAACCTTGTCTTTGCTTGGTAGTCTACTTGAGAATGCCCAAAGAGAATTATTGTTAGGTTCTTCTATTTGTTCTCTCCTCTTTAATGATTTACTTAATGTTGTTCTACTAACGTTTAATGACTTACTTGTTTTGCTTATCAAACGATCTTTTTTTATTTTCTTGCTCATTATGGTTGATGTAATGACACTTGGAGTAGCATTAGAATCTTTACTACGTGATTTTGAACCAATAGATTGATATGCATCAAATAGATTTATGACAATAGTTCTTTCACTGTTACTTTGAGATGATCTTAGGCCTAGAATTTTCATTGTCTCTCTAAATTCAAATTTTAATCATTTGAACAATTAATTGACATCTTGCGGTTTGATTTCAGTTTTTAAAATAGTTTTGCCATATTCTTTTAACCATTCTCCTACAAGTTCGTTCATTCATTTTATTGGGCATTGACTTCAATATATTCTCATCAATGTCAATAGATACTTTGGTTTCTACGAATGATTCTAGGAGGTGTTAACATCGGTGCATTATGTACATTCAATTCATCAAGTAGAGAAGGTGTAATATGTTCATCATTTAATTGATTATTCAATGCGGTACCTTCTTCAATTGCTGAAGGTTCAAATGGTAAATTATCAAATGTTTCTTCTTCAAATCCATTAGGTGCTTTATATTCATTTGGTAAATCGAATTGAGATGTTGAGGATGACATACCTTCTTCTCCATTGTCTTATGTCATGCAATTTCTTCATACGCTGCCTTTGTCTTTCCTTTTGAGTCTCATGTTGTTCCATCATTCCTCGCTTGTTCTTTCCCATGGTTGATATCGGTGGACCTAAATAGAATCATATTACATATATATGTAAAGAAAAGTTCAAAATAAATAAATAACCATAAATATGCATCTTATCAGTATTTTTTGAATCAACTATTAACAATCACAATTCAATAATTTTAAACCATTCAAAAATAAAAAACTAATAAAACAACAATTCAATCATTGAAATCATGTAAAAACAAAAAATTCACTTACTTTTATGTATACAACAGTGATAGAAGTGTAGACACAGTT
>NC_081411.1:55014758-55022258 GCF_030272615.1 Cryptomeria japonica
AGAAGAGGGGGGAGGGAAGGGGAGAGAGAGAGAGAGAGAGAGAGAGAGAGAGAGAGAGAGAGAGAGAGAGATGAGAGAGAGAGAGAGAGAGAGAGAGAGAGAGAGAGGAGGGGGGGCAGAAGGGAAGGAGGGAGGGAGAGAGGGAGAGAAGAGGGGGGAGGGTGGGAGAGAAGAAGGGGTATGGAGGAAGGGAGAGGGAGAGTAGGGGGAGGGAGGGAGAGGAGAGGGGAGAAGGAGAGAGGGAGAGAGGGAGAGAGAGAGAGAGAGAGAGAGAGAGAGAGAGAGAGAGAGAGAGAGAGAGGAGGGAGGGAGAGGGGAGGGAGAGACAGAGGGAGGGAGAGAGATGGAGAGAATAAGGGGGAGGGTGGGAGAGAAGAAGGGGTATGGAGGAAGGGAGGGAGAGAGAGAGAGAGAGTGGTAGAGGGGGGAGAGTAGGGGGAGGTGAGAGAGGAGGGGGGGGGCAGAAGGGAAGGAGGGAGGGAGAGAGGAGAGAAGAGGGGGGAGGGTAGGAGAGAGAAGGGGTATGAAGGAAGGGATTGGGAGAGTAGGGGGAGGGAGGGGAGAGGAGAGGGGAGGGGGAGAGAGAGGGGGGGGGAGGGGAGAGGGTGTTGACATATGCACACTCCAATGAGATATTGTAGGTGATTGAAGGTTTTGTCATTGATGGCAACCTTGCAATCCTATGGCACTGGCAAGGCATCATACTAGCAATGCATTACATCGACAAGTTAGTGCACCGGCATCAGTAGATCACACTCTACATCAGCACTCAGGGACACCGACACCGGCACAAAGAAAGGAAGTATACCGGCACAAAGACTGACAGGATTTTGTTATATTATATTTTGTTTATTATTGTAAAAACTTTGTAAGTTGACTTGGCATATTATAAAATGACTCTTATATATAAAAGAGATCATTATAGACATTTTGTAATGAGAAAAGAAAGTGAAGAAAGTGATGTATGTGAAATATTAAGGCAGACCTATTATGTGAAATATAGGTTAAAGGGTTTATGTAAGAAGCAGAGCAGCAATCGGTACTGGATCAGGCATTATAGATGCTATTGTAAAGTAGTACAAGATATTGGATTTATATAATCCACATTGTAAGTCAGTGAGACTTCCCATTGAGCAGTGAGCTCTAGGCAGTTGGCCTTCCTACATGTGCAAGCCCCTATTGTAAGTGATATTCTTTTATTGGCCAGTAAGTGGATATTGTGGGTCACAAATCCCACCGAGGTTTTTCCCACACCGGATTTCCTCGTTAAATCCTTGTGTTATGGTGTGCTTTTCATGTGGATGTTCTTAATTCTATTTATTGCATTATTTCTTTCTTACCAGTACACTGCTATAATATGCTTTGCATGTTTTAAGTTAAGAAATTTTGTACACCGGTTAGATACTAATTCACCCCCCCCATCTCAGTATCTGTGGGAATCCTAACAATTGGTATCACAACTTGGCCTTCTATTTTTAGAAGCCTAACAAATTGAGGAAGATCTTGACACCGATAAAGATGGAAATCTGATGAAGCAACTTGAAGGAGCTCTTTCAGACTATGATGCAGAAAATTGAAAAATATCAAACTAGAAGATGATTTAAGGGCAGCTCAGGATATCATTCAGGCACTTCAAGAGAATCTTACTGTTGCAAAGAAATAAGAGAAGAGAACTTTGTAAAAAGTTTCAAAATGAGAATGATGAAAAGGAATCACTTAATGATTAGATAAGCAAGCTAAAACAAGAGAACATGACAACAAAGAATGAGATGTAGGATATGACTATGAGATTTTGTAAAGAGATTGAGGATAAGAAGAAGAATGACAGAAGAATTGACCAAAAAGACTAAGTGATGTAGCAAATGAGAACACAAGACTTAGCAATGAAAATGACATGTTGAAGATAGATCTAATGCACACTCAGAATGACTCCAATGAACTGATGAGACAGAAAGAGGTCTTAGTAAGAGAACTAGAAACTGCAAATCAACATAAAGAAAAATTCAAGAAAAGCTCAGAGGAACTTGGCACTTTGCTGAAGAATCAAAAACCTAAAGGTGACACTTTTGGAATTTTGAAGTTGGTGAAAGCTTCGGTACTGCAAATACTCAAGATCACAACAAACCGGTAAGACAACCTAATACTTATAAATTCAATGGAAAATGCTTTAACTGTAATAAGTATGGTCATAGACAAAATGAATGTAGATCTAGAAATTATCAGAATATCAACACACCCACTAGTCAATGTTCAAAATGCAACAAAGTTGGTCACAACTCTGAAAAATTGCAGAATGAATGTGAAATGTTATGTTTGTGGAAGATTTGGACATTTGTCTAATCAATGCAGAACACAAACCGGCATAGGGTATGGGAAATCTATTCAGAAGAATAATGTAACTTGTTATGCATATAACAAGATTGGGCATATTGCTAAATTCTGTAGAAGTAAAGGATCACCGGTAGACAATAAAAGTTCTAGCTTGAAAGGTAAAGAAAAAGTTGAAGAGGTTAAACAAGAATTCTCAAAACAATGGATTAGAAAAGCTGATCTAAATATTGGGAATACTCCTCCACTAGTAGGACAAAGTGATGGTTCACCGACAGGATAGAGTGATGCCTCACCGGCAAGACTGAGCAATGCTTCACTAACAGGAAGTTCTTCATCTAATTAAAGAAAGTTTCCTTGAGGGTTTGGCAATCTAATGACACATGTGCTATTATTCCCTCGGTTAGAGATAAGAAGTTGGAAATTACTTATTATCGGCAGACAATGTTAAGTGAATACTTAACCGGCATGCATTTAATGTGGTAGATGGTGAAAAGACACTATAAATTTGAGGTTTTTGCTCCATTTCATTTCACAGAGATTTCAAACCTACAAAGAGCACAAAGATTCTGAGCTAAGGCATTTCGAGCAAGAGGCAAGTACACTTCAAGCAATCATCCATCCAAAAGGTAGTAAAAGGTATTTTATCATGGCATCCACCTCTACAATTGAATAAATAGCAAACCCTACTGTTGTCGAAGTTATAAAAAGACCTAGGCCTGTATTTTAATTAGTTCCCGAGGTAGCAAAGAAAGATGATACATTAGGTGCTTTTTCTCAAATTCCTAAGGGAGTTGTTTATGCTAAACACCCTAGAATTTACATTCACTGTAACATTGAGGAACTAGGAGATGAAGAGATTAAAACCATGTTTAAAACTGTGATATGTGATAAATCCGGCAATGTAAAAGATGAACACAAGATCATTGAAACCCTAGGATTTACAGAGATCCTTAGCATTCCCAAATTCCCAAAGATGTGATTATGATAGTCTTAAGCAGGGTACATGGTGAATTTTTCTAGCTAGATGCAATTCACAAAATCACCAAGGAAGTTGTGAAAGCTGTCACAGGGTTACCGACCACCGGTAAAAGGCTAGACAAAACTAAGAAGGTATCTAATGACCTGGTTACAAACCTAACTGGTGCAACATCCGACAGAAGGTCCTTAAGAGTAAATGATGTAAAAGATATTAATGTGAGATTATTCAGCATGATATTAGGATATAAAGCTACTCATGCAAATAGACTCAATTCAGTTTCAAGTCTATGCATTAAGAGTGCTTATGATATGGTCATGGATAATGCAAAGATTGATGTATGTGAGTGGTTGAAGGATGAATTAATTGACAACTTAGGCAAGATTAAGAAGGATAAGAAAGGAAATTTTAAATTTGGAAATATGCTAGTGTGTCTGATGCTACATATAACCAAACAGGTTCCAGGTATAGGCTACAAAGAACTTGGATATGATATACCGGTAGGTAAATAGTTAACAAAACTATTCAACAATATGGGAGAAGACAAGGAAAACAATATCCATGATTTCTTTCAAGAACTAAAGGCCAAAATGAAGAAAAGAATTAGGTTATCACAAAAGATTGTTGACAAATATAAAGATGAAATATGCTTTGTAATCAATAAGGATGAGATTTGGATGGAAGCAGTCATCCCTAGGACTGTTTGGGTAACAAAGATGGGCTATGAAACAGATGATCATATAATTGAAACTTATGCTAAAGCACTCCTGGAAGCCCTTAAAGAACTTAAGGAAGAAATATTTGGTAGTGTAGAAACTATTGAAAGTCAAATGCAATCAAAGAAAAGAGTGAAAAAGGTTGAGGCAATTGTGAGAAAAGGGTCTAGACATCCAAAGGCTATTAAAGAAGATGTGTTAAAGCAAACCGGTATAACAGAGGATGAGTTAGTAGCTCCACAACCTGAAACTCACCTATCACTAGTAGGTACATCTTTGGAGAATGACATGCCTGCAACTTTCAAAAGAGTTGTAAGAAAAAGAGATCCCTCACCGGCAACCACACCCTCACCTAGGAGGACAAGACAAAAACAACAAGTAGTGAGATCTCCGGTAAGAAAGGCTACACCAAAGAAGAAGAAACTGACACCCAAGAAGAAGAAGAGGATAAATAAGGACTTGGCCCCTCTTGACATACCGTTGAATGAAACAATAGAGGAAGGGAAACTAAAGAATATAGAGAAACTATATGACACTCTGACAGTTGATGAAAAACAACAAGTAGAAAACACTATTATATTGTATATGGATATGTATAAGAAATTTTTGATGGAAGTAGTAGATGAAGTACCAGATGAACTATTTCAGAGACTAGAAGCAAGAAGACAAGCAGTAGTAGGACTGGACAAGAAAATAAAGATAGAAAAGCTACTTGCTGTATATCCGGTGAATTAACCCAAAGAAATTGATGACTTTATTGCTTAAGCCAACTGGTCAGTATTTTCTACTCCACACTGGCAGAGCAATTGCAGCATCTCACCGGTATAGTTAAGAGAACAGAGACAACAATAAGAGATAGTAAAAAGTTTATGGAGAGTATAAACTTAATTTTGGCGGATCTATTTCAAGTTGTAACTACTCAGTTACAAGGTTGAAACTACAAACTCTATTGACATCTTGACAACCTTTGTCATTGATGCCAAAGGGGGAGTAGTGGGATGAGAAAATTCAAATATCACAGGAATCATATGCTCAGGGGGAGCACACACATTTTTAGTAACATTTTTTGACATTTTTGGATACACTTTTGAAATTTCTCATGAGTGTTTCCTTCAATGTCAAAGGGGGAGATTGTTGGCATATGCACACTCCATGAGACATTGTAGGTGATTGAAGGTTTTGTCATTGATGGCAACCTTGCAATCCTATGGCACCGACAAGGCATCATACCGGCAAGGCATTACATCGGCAAGTTAGTGCACCAGCATCAACAGATCACACTCTACACTAGCACTCAGGAAACCGACATCGGCACAAAGAAAGGAAGTATACCAGCACAGAGGCCGACAGGATTTTATTATATTATATTTTGTTTATTATTGTAAAAACTTTGTAAGCCAACTTGGCATATTGTAAAATGACT
Organism: Cryptomeria japonica; assembly: GCF_030272615.1. Classification (NCBI taxonomy): domain Eukaryota; kingdom Viridiplantae; phylum Streptophyta; class Pinopsida; order Cupressales; family Cupressaceae; genus Cryptomeria; species Cryptomeria japonica. The sequence continues at coordinate 55,020,205 of NC_081411.1, forward strand.
CTTATATATATAAGAGATCATTATAGACATTTTGTAATGAGAAAAGCAAGTGAAGAAAGTGATGTATGCAAAATATTAAGGCAAACCTATTATGCGAAATATAGGTTAAAGGGTTTATGTAAGAAGCAGAGCAGCACTCGGTACTGGATCAGGCATTATAGATGCTATTGTAAAGCAATACAAGATATTAGATTTGTATAATCCACATTGTAAGTCAGTGAGACTTTCCATTGAGCAGTGAGCTCTAGGCAGTTGGCCTTCCTGCATGTGCAGGCCCCTATTGTAAGTAATATTCTCTTATTGGCCAGTAAGTGGATATTGTGGGTCACAAATCCCACTGAGGTTTTTCCCACACTAGGTTTCCTTGTTAAATCCTTGTGTTATGGTGTGCTTTTCATGTGGATGTTCTTAATTCTGTTTATTGCATTATTTCTTGCTTACCGATACACTATTATAATATGCTCTGCATGTTTTAAGTTAAGAAATTCTATACACCCGTTAGATACTAATTCACCCCCCCTCTCAGTATCTGTGGGAATCCTAACAGAGGGAGAGAGAGGGAGAGGGAGAGAGAGGGAAGGAGAGAGAGGGAGAGAGAGGGAGATAGAGAGAGGGGGGGAGGGAATGTAGAGAGAGGGAGAGAGGGAGAGAAGAGGGGGGAGGGAAGGAGGGAGACAGAGAGAGAAAGGACATAGGACACCATATGACTGATCTTGATTGTGACTATAGGAATTACAAAAGAAGAGAAAGAGGGAGGGAGAGAAGAAGAGAAAGAGGGATGGGGTATGGATGAAGGGAGAAGTGGAGAGAGTGAGAGAGAGAGAGGGATGGGGTATGGAGGAAGAAAGAAGGGGAGAGAGAGAGAGAGAGGGAGAGGGAGATAGGGAGAGAAGAAGGAGTGGGGAGGGAGGGAGAGGAAGAGATATCAAATCTAGGACACAATATGACCCTTAGAACACAATATGACCCCTAACAACATCTAAGGGGTCATAGGGTGTCCTAAGGGGTCATATGACACTATATTATCCCTTAGCACACCATAGGACCTATAACAACACCAAATGGTGTCCTAAGGGATCATAGAACACCATAGGACCCTTTAGAACACCATATGGTGTTGTTATGGGTCATTGGTGTCCCGAGGGGTCTTAAGGGGTCACAGGATACCATATGACCTCTTAGGAAACAATACAACCTCTAATGACACCTGAGGGGTCATATGGTGCGCTAATAAAATGATATATTAAATTTAAAGTTATGAATAGAACATCATACAATGAGACTCCAAGCAAACAAACAACAAGGCTTCGCTAAAAAGCAAGTGTAAGAGCTTGACCTAACCCTAAGAGTACTGCCTAAGTTCTAAAACATATGATGCTATTAAATTTGCAAGGTTATAAGATTGATCTCAATTGTGACTATAGGAATTACACACTTGATTTATTTCATGGGTATGTACTGTTCCAAGCTGTTTGAAAAGTGATGATCAACATATACTACCCCTACCATGCATACAACAAACTTTAATTTCTTTAGGTGACAGGCATTGTGTAACAACATGGGAACTCTCACATACCCATCACTATCATTCTACAGGACATCATTTGTGTTACTCTCCCTCTTTGTCTTCCTACCTGTTGTTTCCTTTTGAAAAACATATTGCAGGTACTTTGAAACATCATGTTGCTTTTTTGACACTATTTTCCACATCTGCTCTACTCATTAAAAACACATTTGAGAAGAATATTGTTGCAGGTTTCCTTGTTTGTCACGATAATACACCCGTGATTCAATTTCAAACCCTATTCCTCCTATTCAATATACACACACAAATCCATCAGTCAATTTTCTTAGGAGAGCATACATGATAAAAGTCAAAGAAAAAGTTGCAGACAAGAAATAAATTCACTTACTTCTATAGAAGTGCAGACACAGTTGTAGTGGGGTATGGAGGGAGGGAAGAAGAGAAAGAGGGATGGGGTATGGAGGAAGGGAGAAGGGGAGAGAGAGAGAGAGAGAGGGATGGGGTATGGAGGAAGGGATAAGGGGAGAGA